>NW_027183529.1:0-151546 GCF_041296385.1 Aphelocoma coerulescens
ATCTCCCCAAACCCCCCCAAATCCCCCCAACCCCCCCCCAGAAGCCCCCCCCCAAATTCTCCCAAACTCCCCCAAATCCCCCCAAATCTCCCGAAACCGCCCCCAGTCCCTCCCAAGCCCCCCCAAACCACCCCAAATTCTCCCAGGACCCCCCCCAAATCTCCCCCTGACCCCCCCCAATCTCCACCCCAAATCCCCCCCCAACTCCCCCCAAATTCTTCCAACACCCCCCCAAATCCCCCCCAAACCGCCCCCAAGCCCCCCCAAATTCTCCCAGGACCCCCCCAAATCCCCCCAAACCTCCCCAAATTCTCCCAGGACCCCCCAAAATCCCCCCCAAATCCCCCCCGACCCCCCCCAAAATACCCCCCCAAACCCCCCCAAATTCTCCCAGGACCCCCCCCAAATCCCCCCCGACCCCCCCAAATCCCCCTCAAACCCCCCCCAAATTCTCCCAGGATCCCCCCAAATCCCCCCCCAAGCCCCCCCCAACTCTTCCAAATCCCCCCCCCAACCCCCCCCCCAAATCCCCCCCTGACCCCCCCGAAAACCCCCCCAAACCTCCCCAAATTCTCCCAGGACCCCCCCAAATCCCCCCTGACCCCCCAAATCCCCCCCAAACCTCCCCAAATTCTCCCAGGACCCCCCAAATCCCCCCCCAAACCCCCCAAAATTCTTCCAAGACCCCCCCAAATCCCCCCCCAAACCCCCCCCAAAACCTCCCCAAATTCTCCCAGGACCCCCCCCAAATCCCCCCCTGACCCCCGCTAAACCCCCCCCAAAACCCCCCCAAATCCCCCCCAAACCCCCCCAAAACCTCCCCAAATTCTCCCAGGACCCCCCCAAATCCACTCCTGACCCCCCAAACCCCCCCCAAATCCCCCCCAAACCCCCCCAAAACCTCCCCAAATTCTCCCAGGACCCCCCCCCCCAAATCCCCCCCTGACCCCCCCCGCTGCCCCCCCAGGTGCCCATGGCGGGGGTCGGGGCCAAGCGGGGACCCCCCGAGGCCGGGGGGGGGCCCCCCCGAGAAGAGACCCCCCCGCGAGGAGCAGCCCCCCACCACCCTGATCGAGCCCCTGCGCCTGGGCGGCATCTCCTCCACGGTGGGCACACCTGGGGGGCACCTGGGGGGCACCTGGGGGGGGCAGAAACACACCTGGGGGGCACGTGGGGGGGTAAAAACGCACCTGGGGGGCATCTGGGGGGGTAAAAACACACCTGGGGGGGGCACCTGGGGGGGCAGAAACACACCTGGGGGGGCACCTGGGGGGGGTAAAAACGCACCTGGGGGGCATCTGGGGGGGTAAAAACACACCTGGGGGGGCACCTGGGGGGGCAGAAACACACCTGGGGGGCACCTGGGGGGGCACCTGGGGGGGCACAAATGCACCTAGGCAGCATCTGGGGGGGGTAAAAACGCACCTGGGGGGGGCACCTGGGGGGCACCTGGGGGGGCAGAAACACACCTGGGGGGCACCTGGGGGGTAAAAATGCACCTGGGGGCACCTGGGGGGCACCTGGGGGGGCACAAACGCAAAATGCACCTGGGGGCACCTGGGGGGCACCTGGGGGGGCACAAACGCACCTGGGGGGCACCTGGGGGGCACCTGGGGGGGCAGAAACACACCTGGGGGGCACCTGGGGGGCACCTGGGGGGTAAAAATGCACCTGGGGGCACCTGGGGGGCACCTGGGGGGGCACAAACGCACCTGGGGGGCACCTGGGGGCACCTGGGGGGGCAGAAACACACCTGGGGGGCACCTGGGGGGGTAAAAATGCACCTGGGGGCACCTGGGGGGCACCTGGGGGGGTAAAAACGCACCTGGGGGGGCAGAAACACACCTGGGGGGCACCTGGGGGGCACCTGGGGGGGCAGAAACACACCTGGGGGGCACCTGGGGGGGTAAAAACACACCTGGGGGGGCACCTGGGGGGGCAGAAACACACCTGGGGGGCACCTGGGGGGGCAGAAACACACCTGGGGGGCATCTGGGGGGGTAAAAACACACCTGGGGGGGCACCTGGGGGGCAGAAACACACCTGGGGGGCACCTGGGGGGGTAAAAACGCACCTGGGGGGCATCTGGGGGGGTAAAAACACACCTGGGGGGCACCTGGGGGGCACAAATGCACCTGGGGGGCATCTGGGGGGGTAAAAACACACCTGGGGGGGCACCTGGGGGGCACCTGGGGGGCAGAAACACACCTGGGGGGCACCTGGGGGGTAAAAATGCACCTGGGGGCACCTGGGGGGCACCTGGCGGGGCACAAACGCACCTGGGGGGCACCTGGGGGGCACCTGGGGGGGCAGAAACACACCTGGGGGGCACCTGGGGGGCACCTGGGGGGTAAAATGCACCTGGGGGCACCTGGGGGGCACCTGGGGGGGCACAAATGCACCTGGGGGGCACCTGGGGGGCACCTGGGGGGCAGAAACACACCTGGGGGGCACCTGGGGGGGCAGAAACACACCTGGGGGGCACCTGGGGGGGTAAAAATGCACCTGGGGGCACCTGGGGGGCACCTGGGGGGGTAAAAACGCACCTGGGGGGGCAGAAACACACCTGGGGGGCACCTGGGGGGCACCTGGGGGGCACAAATGCACCTGGGGGGCATCTGGGGGGGTAAAAACACACCTGGGGGGGCACCTGGGGGGCACCTGGGGGGGCAGAAACACACCTGGGGGGGGTAAAAACGCACCTGGGGGGGCACCTGAGGCCACAGCTGAGGGCACACTTGAGGGACACACCTGGGCACACCTGGGGCACACCTGGGCACATCTGAGGGCACACCTGAGGGCACACCTGGGCACACTTGAGGGCACACTTGGGGGACACACCTGGGCACACCTGGGACACACTTCAGGACACACCTGAGGGCACACCTGGGCACACCTGAGGGACACACTTGGGGCACACCTGGCACACCTGAGGGACACACTTGGGGCACACCTGGACCCACCTGAGGCCACACCTGGACCCACCTGAAGCCACCCCTGGGCACACCTAAGGGCACACCTGGGCACACCTGAGGGACACACTTGGGCACACCTGGGGGCACACCTGGGCGCACACCTGGGCACACCTGAGGGACACTTGGGCACACCTGAGGGACACACTTGGGCACACCTGGGGCACACCTGGGCACACCTCAGGCCACACCTGGGGCACACCTGAGGGACACCCCTGGGCACACCTGGGACACACTTCAGGGCACACCTGAGGCCACACCTGGGCACACCTGAGGGACACTTGGGCACACCTGAGGGACACACTTGGGCACACCTGAGGGACACTTGGGCACACCAGAGGGACACACTTGGGCACACCTGGGGCACACCTCAGGCCACACCTGGGCACACCTGAGGCCACACCTGGGCACACCAGAGGCCACACCTGGACCCACCTGAGGGACACACTTGGGACACACCAGAGGCCACACCTGGGCACACCTGAAGCCACCCCTGGGCACACCTAAGGCCACACCTGGGCACACCTGGGGGCACACCTGGGGCCACACCCACACCCACCCCCCACCACCCCCTAAACCACCCCCGCGCCGGTGCCGAAACCCCCAAAACCGCCGCTTTTTCCCTCCATTTCCCCCCTTTCCCCCCCTCCCCCGTGCCCTCCCCCGTGCCCGCACCTGTGCCCGCACCTGGGCAGGAGGAGATGGACGTGAAGGTGCTGCAGTTCCGGAACAAGAAGCTGGCGGAGCGGCTGGAGCAGCGGCAGGCGTGCGAGGACGAGCTGCGCGAGCGCATCGAGAAGCTCGAGAAGCGCCAGGCCACCGACGATGCCACCCTGCGCCTGGTCAACCGCTTCTGGGCACAGGTGGGGGCACACCTGGGCGCACACCTGGGAGGGAAAAAAGGGGGTTAAGAGGGGGGAAAGTGGGGGTTTGGGCACTAAAAATGGGGTTTTGGGCACTAAAAATGGGGGTTTGGGCTCTTAAAATGGCGTCCGAGGCACCCAGGTGGTGCTGGGCACGGGTGGGGCACACCTGGGCACACCTGGGGGCACCTGGGGGGGAAAAAAGGGGGTGAAGAGGGTGGAAAGTGGGGGTTTGGGCACTAAAAATGGGGTTAGAGGTGCCAAAAATGGGGTTAGAGGTGCCAAAAGTTGGGTCCTGGACACCTTGCAGGGGGTGGAGCGCTGCTGGGCACAAGTGGGGGCACACCTGGGCATACCTGGGGGCACCTGGGGGGTGGGAAATGGGGTTAGGAGTGTCAAAATTGGGGTTTGGGGCACTAAAAATGGGGTTTTGGGCTCTTAAAATGGCGTCAGAGGCACCCAGGTGGTGCTGGGCACGGGTGGGGGCACACCTGGGCACACCTGGGGGCACACCTGGGGTGGAAAAATGGGGTGAGAGGTGCCAAAAATGGGGGTTTGGGCACTAAAAATGGGGTTTTGGGCACCTGGAATGGGGACCTGGGCACCCTGCGCCGGGTCAACCGCTTCTGGGCACAGGTGGGGCACACCTGGGCACACCTGGGCACACCTGGGAGGGGAAAAAAGGGGGTGAAGAGGGTCAAAAATGGGGGTTTGGGCACTAAAAATGGGGTTTGGGGTTCTTAAAATGGCGTCAGAGGCACCCAGGTGGTGCTGGGCACAGGTGGGGGCACACCTGGGCACACCTAGGGGCACCTGGGCACACCTGGGGGGAGAAAAGGGGGTGAGAGGGTCAAAAATGGGGTTTTGGGCACTAAAAATGGGGGTTTGGGGTTCTCAAAATGGCGCCAGAGGCACCCAGGTGCTGCTGGGCACACCTGGGCACAGGTGGGGGCACACCTGGGGGGCACCTGGGGGCACCTGGGGGGTGGGAAATGGGGTTAGGAGTGTCAAAATTGGGGTTTTGGGCACTAAAAATGGGGTTAGAGGTGCCAAAAGTTGGGTCCTGGGCACCCTGCGCCGGGTCAACCGCTGCTGGGCACAGGTGGGGGCACACCTGGGCGCACACCTGGGGGCACCTGGGCACACCTGGGGGCACCTGGGGGGGAGAAAAGGGGGTGAAGAGTGTTAAAAATTGGGGTTTTGGGCACTAAAAATGGGGTTTTGGGCTCTCAAAGTGGTGCCAGAGGCGCCCAGGTGGTGCTGGGCACGGGTGGGGGCACACCTGGGCACACCTGGGCACACCTGGGGCACACCTGGGGGTGGAAAAATGGGGTTAGGAGTGTCAAAATTGGGGTTTTGGGCACTAAAAATGGGGATAGAGGTGCCAAAAGTTGGGTCCTGGGCACCCTGCGCCCGGTCAACCGCTGCTGGGCACAGGTGGGGGCACACCTGGGCACACCTGGGGGCACCTTTGGGCACCTGGGGCACACCTGGGGCACACCTGGGGGTACCTGGGCACACCTGGGGCACACCTGGGGGCACCTGGGGCACACCTGGGGCACACCTGGGCACACCTGGGGGGCACCTTTGGGCACCTGGGGCACCTTTGGGCACCTGGGCACACCTGGGGGTACCTGGAGCACACCTGGGCACACCTGGGGGCACCAAAACCAGGAGATTTGGGCATCTTTTGGCGCCTTTTTGGGGCATTTTGGGGGGTTCCCGGGGTGGTTTTGGGGTCATTTTTGGGGTTTTTGTGATTCCACGTTGATTTTGGGTCCAATTTTGGGGTTTTTGGGCTCCAATTTTGGGGTTTTTGGGCTCCAATTTTGGAGTTTTGGCTCCGATTTTGGGATTTTTGGGCTCCAATTTTGGGGTTTTTTGGCTCCATTTTTGGGGCTTTTTGGGTCAGTTTTGGGGTTTTGGGTCCAATTTTGGGGTTTTTGGTTCTAATTTTGGGGGTTTGGCTCCAATTTTTTGGATTTTTGGTTCCAATTTTGGGGGTTTTGGGTCTGTTTTGGGGGGGGGGGTTTAGAGTGATTTTGGGGTGATTTCTGGGGGTTTTGGGGTCCTTTTTGAGGTTTTTTGGGGTCCAATTTTGGGGCTTTTGGGGGTTTTTGTGATTCCAAGGGGATTTTGGTGATCTTGGGGTGGTTTTTGGGTCCAGTTTTGGGTTTTTTGGCTCCAATTTTGGTCCCAAATTTTGGGCTTTTTTCCTGCCCGGATCTGGGTGGATTTTGGGGTGAATTCGGGGCATTTTGGGGTGGGTTTTTAACCCTTTCCTGCTCTCCCCAAGCTGGACTGGGAGGTCCAGGGTCCCTTTTTGGGGTCCCTTTTGGGGTTTTTGGGGTCCAATTTTGGGGTTTTTTGGGGTTTTTGTGATTCCAGGGGATTTTGGGGTTCCTGGGGCGGTTTTGGGCTCCGATTTTGGGGGTTTTGGCTCCAATTTGGGGGTTTTGGGCTCCAATTTTGGTTTTTTTGGTTCCAATTTTGGGGTTTTGGGTCCAACTTTGGGGTATTCTGGCTCCAATTTTGGGGGGTTTGGGGTCCAATTTTGGGGCTCTTGGCTCCAATTTTGGGGGTTTTGGGTCGGTTTTGGGTCAGTTTTGGGGTTTTTGGGCTCCAATTTTGGGGTTTTGGCTCCAATTTTGGGATTTTGGCTCCAATTTTAGGGTTTTTTTAGCTCCAATTTTGGGGGTTTTTGGCTCCAATTTTGGGGTCTTTTGCTCCCATTTTTGGCTTTTTGGTGTCAAATTTTGGGGTTTTTCGGTCCCAAATTTTGGGTTTTTTCCTGCCCGGATCTGGGTGGATTTTGGGGTGAATTCGGGGCTTTTTGGGGTGGGTTTTTAACCCTTTCCTGCCCTGCCCCCAGCTGGACTCAGAGGTCCAGGGTCCCTTTTTGGGGTCCCTTTTGGGGTTTTTGGGGTCCAATTTTGGGGGTTTTTGGGGTTTTTGTGATTCCAGGGGGATTTTGGGGTTCCTGGGGTGGTTTTGGCTCCAATTTTGGTTTTTTTGGTTCCAGTTTTGGGGTTTTGGGTCCAATTTTGGGATTTTTGGCTCCAATTTTGGGGTATTTTGGCTCCAATTTTGGGGGGCTTTGGCTCCAATTTTGGGGGGTTTTGGCTCCAATTTTGGGGTCTTTTGGGTCCAATTTTGGGGTTTTTGGCTCCGATTTTGGGGGGTTTGGGTCCTATTTCAGGGTTTTGGCTCCGATTTTGGGTTTTTTGGGTTCCAATTTTGGGTTTTTGGCTCCAGTTTTGGGGCTCTTGGCTCCAATTTTGGGGTTTTGGCTCCAATTTTGGGATTTTGGGCTCCAATTTTGGGGTTTTTTAGCTCCAATTTTGGGGGGTTTTGGGTCAGTTTTGGGGTTTTTTAGGTCCAATTTTGGGGGTTTTGGGCTCCAATTTTGGGGTTTTGGGCTCCAATTTTGGGTTTTTCGGGTCCAATTTTGGGGTTTTGGGGTCCAATTTTGGGGTTTTTTAGCTTCAATTTTGGGGGTTTTGGGGTCAGTTTTGGGGTTTTTAGCTCCAATTTTGGGGTTTTGGGCTCCAATTTTGGGGTTTTGGGCTCCAATTTTGGGATTTTTGGGGGTTTTGGGCTCCAATTTTGGTGGTTTTTGGCTGCAATTTTGAGGTTTTTAGCTCCAATTTTTGGGGGTTTTTGGTCTCAAATTTTGGGTTTTTTTCCTGCCTGGATCTGGGTGGATTTTGGGGTGAATTCGGGGCTTTTTGGGGTGGGTTTTTAACCCTTTCCTGCCCTGCCCCCAGCTGGACTCGGAGGTCCAGGGTCCCTTTTTGGGGTCCCTTTTGGGGTTTTTGGGGTTTTTGTGATTCCAGGGGGATTTTGGGGTTCCTGGGGCGGTTTTGGGCTCTGATTTTGGGGGGTTTGGGGTCAGTTTTGGGGGTTTTGGGTCCAATTTTGGGGTTTTGGCTCCAATTTTGGGATTTTGGCTCCAATTTTAGGGTTTTTTTAGCTCCAATTTTGGGGTTTTGGCTCCAATTTTGGGATTTTTGGGGGTTTTGGGCTCCAATTTTGAGGTTTTGGGCTCCAATTTTGGGGGTTTTAGCTCCAATATTTGCCTTTTTCGGTCCCAAATTTTGGGGTTTTCGGTCCCAAATTTTGGGGTTTTTTCCTGCCCGGATCTGGGTGGATTTTGGGGTGAATTCGGGGCATTTTGGGGTGGGTTTTTAACCCTTTCCTGCCCTCCCCCAGCTGGACTCGGAGGTCCAGGGTCCCTTTTTGGGGTCCCTTTTGGGGTTTTTGGGGTTCCAGGGTGATTTTGGGGTTCCTGGGGTGGTTTTGGGCTCCAATTTTGGTTTTTTTGGGTCCAATTTTGGGGGTTTTTGGGTCCGTTTTGGGGCTTTTTGTTAGCTCAGGGCGATTTTGGGGTGATTTTTGGGGGTTTTGGGGTCCCTTTTGGGGTTTTTTGGGGTGATTTGGGGGTTTTTTGGGATTTTTGTGATTCCAGGGTGATTTTGGTGATGTTGGGGTGGTTTTTGGGTCCAATTTTGGGTTTTTTGGGCTCCAATTTTGGGGTTTACGGTCCAGTTTTGGGGGTTTTGGTCCACTTTTGAGGTTTTTGCTCCCATTTTTGGCTTTTTGGTGTCAAATTTTGGGGTTTTTCGGTCCCAAATTTTGGGGTTTTTTCCTGCCCGGATCTGGGTGGATTTTGGGGTGAATTCGGGGCGTTTTGGGGTGGGTTTTTAACCCTTTCCTGCCCTGCCCCCAGCTGGATTCGGAGGTCCAGGGTCCATTTTTGGGGTCCCTTTTGGGGTTTTTGGGGTTCCAGGGTGATTTTGGGGTTCCTGGGGTGGTTTTGGGCTCCAATTTTGGTTTTTTTGGGTCCAATTTTGGGGTTTTTGGGTCCGTTTTGGGGCTTTTTGTTAGCTCAGGGCGATTTTGGGGTGATTTTTGGGGGTTTTGGGGTCCCTTTTGGGTTTTTTTGGGGTGATTTGGGGGTTTTTTGGGATTTTTGTGATTCCAGGGTGATTTTGGTGATGTTGGGGTGGTTTTTGGGTCCAATTTTGGGTTTTTTGGGCTCCAATTTTGGGTTTTTTGGGGTCCAATTTTGGGGGTTTGGGTCCACTTTTGAGGTTTTTGCTCCCATTTTTGGCTTTTTGGTCTCGAATTTTGGGGTTTTTCGGTCCCAAATTTTGGGGTTTTTTCCTGCCCGGATCTGGGTGGATTTTGGGGTGAATTCGGGGCGTTTTGGGGTGGGTTTTTAACCCTTTCCTGCCCTGCCCCCAGCTGGACTCGGAGGTCCAGGCCCTGCTGCGCCGCTGCGACGGCGACGGGGGAGGGGCGGCCGGGGGTGGGGGAGGGGCGGCGCCGGCCCCGCCCCCCGGGGACCCCCCCGGGGACCCCCCCGAGCCCCCCCAGATCCCCCCCGGAGACCCCGAGGGGGCCGAGAGGAGGGGTGAGTGGGGGAGGGGCTGGGGGTGGGGATTTGGGGGGGATTTTGGGGGGATTTTGGGGGAAATTTGGGGGGATTTTGAGGGTTTTGGGGGGGATTTGGGGGGATTTTGGGGAGGATTTGGGGATTTTGGGGGGGTTTTGGGGGGGTTTGGGGGAATTTTGGGATTTTGGGGGATTTTTGGGGGGATTTTGGGGGGATTGGAGGAGAATTTGGGGGGAAGTTGGGGGGTTTTGGGGGGGATTTGGGGGGATTTTGGGGAGGATTTGGGGATTTTGGGGAGGATTTTGGGATTTTGGGGGGATTTTTGGCGGGGGTTGGGGGGAATTTTGGGATTTTGGGGGGATTTTGGGGAGGATTTTGGGGGGTTTTGGGGGGAATTTGGGGGATTTGGGGGGGATTTGGGGGGGATTTTGGGGGGATTTGGGGGAAAATTTGGGGATTTTGGGGGGAATTTTGGGGGGAAAAAATTGGGGGTTTTGGGGGGAATTTTACGATTTTGGGGGGAATTTGGGGGTTTTGGGGGGATTTTGGGGAAAAAATTGTGGATTTTTGGGGGGAATTTTGGGATTTTGGGGGGATTTTTGGCGGGGGTTGGGGGGATTTTGGTGAGGATTGGGGGATTTTGGGGAGGATTTGGGCATTTTGGGGGGTTTGGGGGAGAATTTTGGGATTTTGGGGGGGATTTGAGGAGAATTTGGGGGGATTTTGGGAGGAATTTTGGGATTTGGGGGGATTTTGGGGGGGTTTGGGGGGATTTCGGGGAGGATTTGGGGATTTTGGGGGATTTTGGGGAGGATTTTGGGAGAAATTGGGGATTTTGGGGGGATTTGGGGGGGATTGGGGGGATTTGGGGAAAAATTTGGGGTTTTGGGGGGAATTTAGGGATTTTGGGGGGATTTTGGGCGGTTTGGAGGGATTTTGTGGAGGATTTTGGGGAAAAATTGGGGGTTTTGGGGGGGGAATTTGGGGATTTTGGGGGGATTTGGGGGGATTTTGGGGGATTTTGGGGGGATTTGGGAGAATTTGGGGGGATTTGGGGGGAATTTTGGGATTTTGGGGGGATTTGAGGAGAATTTGGGGGGAATTTGGGGGATTTTGAGGGCATTTTGGGAGGAAATTGGGGATTTGTGGAGAATTTGGGGGAATTTGGGGGGGAATTTTGGGATTTTGGGGTAAAATTTGGGGGTTTGGGGGGAGGATTTGGGGATTTTGGGGGGGGATTTGGGGAGAAATTGGGGATTTTGGGGGGATTTTGGGGGGGATTTGAGGAGAATTTGGGGGGAATTTGGGGAAAAATTGGGGGTTTTGGGGAGAACTTTGGGATTTTGGGGGGATTTTGGGGGGAATTTTGGGATTTTGGAGGGGTTTTGGGGGGATTTTGGGGGGAATTTGGGGTTTTGGGGGGATTTTGGGGAGGATTTTGGGGGATTTTGGGGGGAATTTGGGGATTTGGGGGGAAAATTGGGGGTTTTGGGGGGAATTTGGGGGTTTTGGGGGGATTTTGGGGGATCTTTGGGAGGATTTTGGGGGATTTTGGGGGGAATTTGGGGATTTTGGGGGGTTTGGGGGGAATTTTGGGGGGATTTTAGGATTGTGGGGAGGATTTGGGGAGAAATTGGGGATTTTAGGAGGATTTGTGGAGAATTTGGGGGGATTTTGGGGGGAATTTTGGGATTTTGGGGGGATTTTGGGGGTTTTGGGGGGATTTTGGGGCAGTTTGGGGATTTTGGGGGGGTTTGGGGGGAATTTGGGGGGAATTTTGGGATTTTGGGGGTATTTTGGGGGAATTTTGGGATTTTGGGGGTATTTTGGGGGATTTGGGGGAGGATTTGGGGAGAAATGGGGGATTTTGGGGGGAATTTTGGGATTTTGAGGTAAAATTTGGGGGTTTGGGGGGAATTTTGGGATTTTGGGGGCATTTTGGGGGGGAATTGGGGATTTTAGGAGGATTTGTGGAGAATTTGGGGGGGATTTTGGGGGGAATTTTGGGATTTTGGGGGGGTTTTGGGGAGAAGTTGGGGATTTTGGGGGGAATTTTGGGGAGGATTTTGGGGAGAAATTGCTGATTTTGGGGGGGATTTTGGGGAGGATTTTGGTGGAACTTGGGGGCAACTTCGGGGTTAAAATTCAGGATTTTGAGGAAAATTTGGAAACGTTGGGGTTCAAATTCGGGCGTTTTTAAGGAAAAATTTGGACATTTTGGGTTGAAAGGGAAGAATTTCGGGGTAAAAATTCGGGATTTCGGGCGGAAATCGCCGAAATCCGGCCGGAATTTCGGCGCCTCCTGGGGTGGGGGGCGGGGAGGGGAATTTTCGTCCGAGTCTGCATACATTTGCATAAATCTGCATAAATTTGCATACATGTATAAATTTGCATAAATTTGCATATTTAATTAGGATTTCCGGTTTCAGAGCCGTGGGCGCCGGGGGGTGCCGAGGAGGGGTCTCCGGCCGCCCCTCCCCCTCCCCCCCCCAGGCTGGGCTTCGCCCCCGAGGCCGTGGCCCGGCTGGGGGGGGCGCTGGCCCGGGTCCAGAGGGGGCTGCACCACCTGGGGGGGCACCTGAGCGCCCGCCGTGAGTGGCACCTGGGCACCTGGGGGGGCACCTGGGGGGGGGAAAAGGGCACCTGGGGGGCACCTGGGCACACCTGGGGGGCACCTGGGGGGGTAAAGGGGCACCTGGGGGGCATCTGGGGGGGTTAAAGGGGCAACTGGGGGGCACCTGAGCGCCCGCCGTGAGTGGCCCACGCACCTGGGGGGGCACCTGGGGGGCACCTGGGGGAGGTAAAGGGGGTCTGGGGGGCACCTGGGGGGTACCCTGGGGGGTAAAGGGGGTCTGGGGGCACCTGGGGGTACCCTGGGGGGTAAAGGGGGTCTGGGGGGCACCTGGGGGTACCCTGGGGGGTAAAGGGGGTCTGGGGGCACCTGGGGGGTACCCTGGGGGGTAAAGGGGGTCTGGGGGCACCTGGGGGGCACCTGGGCACACCTGGGGGGGGTAAAGGGGGTCTGGGGACACCTGGGGGGCACCTGGGGGTATAAAGGGGCACCTGGGGGGGTTAGAGGGGCACCTGGGGGGCACCTGAGGGGGGTAAAGGGGCACCTGGGGGCACCTGAGCGCCCGCCATGAGTGGCCCACGCACCTGGGGGGGCACCTGGGGGGGTTAAAGGGGCACCTGGGGGCACCTGGGGGGGTTAAAGGGGCACCTGGGGGGCACCTGGGGGGTTAAAGGGGCACCTGGGCACACCTGGGGGGGCACCTGAGCGCCCGCCATGAGTGGCCCACGCACCTGGGGGGCACCTGGGGGGTACCTGGGGGGGGTAAAGGGGCAGCTGGGGGGGGTAAAGGGGGTCTGGGGGGCACCTGGGGGGGTAAAAGGGCACTTGGGGGGCACCTGGGCACACCTGGGGGGCACCTGGGGGGTTAGAGGAGCACCTGGGGGGCACCTGGGCACACCTGGGGGGCACCTGGGGGGGGGGAAAGGGGCACCTGGGGGCACCTGGGGGGCACCTGGGGGGGGTAAAGGGGGTCTGGGGGGCACCTGGGGGGGGTAAAGGGGCACCTGGGGGGGGTAAAGGGGCACCTGGGGGCACCTGGGCACACCTGGGGGGGCACCTGAGCGCCCACCGTGAGTGGCCACGAACCTAGGGGGCACCTGGGCACACCTGGGGGGGGTAAAGGGGGTCTGGGGGCACCTGGGGGGCACCTGGGGGGCACCTGGGCACCCGGGGGGGGTTAAAGGGGCACCTGGGGGGGCACCTGAGCGCCCGCCGTGAGTGGCCCACGCACCTGGGGGGCACCTGGGGGGGGTTAAAGGGGCACCTGGGCACACCTGGGGGGCACCTGGGGGGGTAAAGGGGCACCTGGGCACACCTGGGGGGGCACCTGGGGGGCACCTGGGGGGGTAAAGGGGCACCTGGGCACACCTGGGGGGCACCTGGGGGCACCTGAGCGCCCGCCGTGAGTGGCCCACGCACCTGGGGGGGCACCTGGGGGGCACCTGGGGGGGCACCTGGGCACACTTGGGGGGGTTCAAGGGGTACCTGGGCACACCTGGGGGCACCTGGGGGCACCTGGGGGGGCACCTGGGGGGTTCAGGGTGGGATTCGGGGGGAATTTTGGGGATTTTTGGGGCCATTTTTGAGGAGGTTTTTTTGGGAGATTTTGGGGGAATTTCCTGGGATTTTGGGCCATTTTTAATGGGAATTTTGGTGCGATTTTGGGGGATTTGGGGCCATTTTTAATGGGAATTTTGGTGCGATTTTGGGGGATTTGGGGCCATTTTTAATGGGATTTTTCCCGGAATTTGGGGATTTGGGGAATTCCCGATTTTTGGGTGGATTTGGGTGGAATTCTCTGGGATTTTGGACCATTTTTAATGGGAATTTTTCCGGAATTTTGGGGATTTTGGGGCAATTCCCAATTTTTGGGCAGATTTTTGAGGGCTTTTCTTGTGATTTTGGGCCATTTTTAATGGGATTTTTCCTGGAATTTGGGGATTTTGGGCCTTTTTTAGTGGGAATTTTGGTGCGATTTTGGGGGATTTGGGGCCATTTTTAATGGGAATTTTGGGTGAATTTTGGGGGATTTGGGGCCATTTTTAATGGGAATTTTGGGTGAATTTTGGGGGATTTGGGGCCATTTTTAATGGGATTTTTCCCGGAATTTGGGGATTTTGGGCCTTTTTTAGTGGGAATTTTCCCGGAATTTCGGGATTTTGGGCCATTTTTAATGGGAATTTTGGTGCGATTTTGGGGGATTTGGGGCCATTTTTAATGGGAACTTTGGTGCGATTTTGGGGGATTTTGGGCCATTTTTAATGGGAATTTTTCCCGGAATTTGGGGATTTTGGGAATTCCCGATTTTTGGCTGGATTTGGGTGGAATTTCCTGGGATTTTGGGCCATTTTTAATGGGAATTTTCCCGGAATTTCGGAGATTTTGGGCCATTTTTAATGGGAATTTTGGTGTGATTTTGGGGGATTTGGGGCCATTTTTAATGGGAATTTTCCCGGAATTTCGGAGATTTTGGGCCATTTTTAATGGGAATTTTGGTGTGATTTTGGGGGATTTGGGGCCATTTTTAATGGGAATTTTCCCGGAATTTCGGGATTTTGGGCCATTTTTAATGGGAATTTTGGTGCGATTTTGGGAGATTTTGGGCCATTTTTAATGGGATTTTTCCCGGAATTTGGGGATTTTGGGAATTGCCGATTTTTGGGTGGATTTGGGGTGATTTTGGGGCCGCTGTTGCAGCGGAAGTGGCGGAGCCGGGCCGGGAGCTGCTGCGGGAGCTGCTCCGGGAGCACCGGAGGCTGCAGGAGCTGACGCAGCAACTGCACGAGAAGCACCAGCGCGAGGCCCTGGAGGTACTGGGAGGGACTGGGACAGACTGGGAGGGGGTTTAGGGGGGACTGGGAGGGACTGGGAGGGGATTGGATCAAACTGGGAGGGACTGGGAGGGACTGGGAGCAACTGGGACAAACTGGGAGGGACTGGGAGGGGATTGGATCAAACTGGGAGGGACTGGGAGGGACTGGGAGGGGATTGGATCAAACTGGGAGGGACTGGGAGGGACTGGGAGGGACTGGGAGGGGTTTAGGGGGGACTGGGAGTGACTGGGAGGGGATTGGATCAAACTGGGAGGGACTGGGAGGGACTGGGAGGGGATTGGATCAAACTGGGAGGGACTGGGAGGGACTGGGAGGGACTGGGAGGGGTTTAGGGGGGACTAGGAGTGACTGGGAGGGACTGGGAGGGGATTGGACCAAACTGGGAGGGACTGGGAGGGACTGGGAGGGGTTTAGGGGGGACTGGGAGTGACCGGGAGGGACTGGGAGGGGATTGGGAGGGACTGGGATGGACTGGGAGGGGGTTTAGGGGGGACTGGGAGGGACTGGGAGGCGATTGGATCAAACTGGGAGGGACTGGGAGGGACTGGGAGGGACTGGGAGGGGGTTTAGGGGGGACTGGGAGGGACTGGGAGGGGATTGGACCAAACTGGGAGGGACTGGGAGGAGATTGGGAGGGACTGGGAGGGGTTTAGGGGGGACTAGGAGTGACTGGGAGGGACTGGGAGGGGATTGGACCAAACTGGGAGGGACTGGGAGGGACTGGGAGGAGATTGGGAGGGACTGGGAGGGACTGGGAGGGGTTTAGGGGGGACTGGGAGGGATTGGGAGGGGATTGGGAGGGACTGGGACAGACTGGGAGGGGGTTTAGTGGGGACTGGGAGGGACTGGGAGGGGATTGGATCAAACTGGGAGGGACTGGGAGGGACTGGGAGGGGTTTAGGGGGGACTGGGAGTGACCGGGAGGGACTGGGAGGGGATTGGGAGGGACTGGGATGGACTGGGAGGGGGTTTAGGGGGGACTGGGAGGGACTGGGAGGCGATTGGACCAAACTGGGAGGGACTAGGAGGGACTGGGAGGGACTGGGAGGGGTTTAGGGGGGACTGGGAGGGACTGGGAGGGGATTGGGAGGGACTGGGACAGACTGGGAGGGGGTTTAGGGGGGACTGGGAGGGACTGGGAGGGGATTGGACCAAACTGGGAGGGACTGGGAGAGACTGGGAGCGACTGGGACAAACTGGGAGGGACTGGGAGGGGTTTAGGGGGGACTGGGAGTGATTGGGAGGGGATTGGGAGGGACTGGGAGGGGACTGGGAGGGGTTTAGGGGGGACTGGGAGGAGACTGGTTTATACTGGGAGGTTATTGGGATGATACTGGGAGAGACTGGGAGGGATTGGGAGTGACTGGGAGGGGTTTAGGAGGGACTGGGAGGGGATTGGGGGGGACTGGGAGGGACTGGGAGTGACTGGGAGGGGATTGGGAGGGACTGGGACAAACTGGGAGCAACTGGGAGGGGACTGGGAGGGACTGGGAAAGGTTTGGAGGGGACTGGGAGGGGATTGGGAGGAACTGGTTTATACTGGGAGGGAACTGGGATGATACTGGGGGATACTGGGAGGGACTGGGAGGGGTTTGGGCGTTTTTGTTGCTTTTTGGGGCACTTTTGATGAATTTTGGGGTCAAATTTTGGGCTTTTTTGGGGTTTTTTGGGTTTTTTTTGCCCCTGTCCCCAGAACCCCAAAAATGCCGAATTTGGGGCCGTTTTGGGGTGGATTTTGGGGTCATTTCGTTGATTTTTGGGCCGATTCCATTGGGTTTGGGGTCAAAATTTTGGGGTTTTTTGGGCTTTTTTGGGGTTTTTTTTGCCCTGTCCCCAGAACCCCAAAAATGCCGAATTTGGGGCCATTTTGGGGTGGATTTCGATGGATTTTGGGGTGATTTCGTTGATTTTTGGGCCGATTCTGTTGGGTTTTGAGTCAAATTTGTTGAGTTTGGAGCTGAAATTTTGGGGTTTTGGGGCTGAAATTTTGGGCTTTTTTTGGGATTTTTTGGTTTTTTCTTGCCCTGTCCCTTCCCTGTCCCCAGAACCCCAAAAATGCCGAATTTGGGGGTGTTCAGGTGAATTTTGGGTGGATTTATTGTGATTTTGGGGTTATTTCGTTGATTTTTGGGCCGATTCCGTTGGGTTTGGGGCTAAAATTTGGGGGTTTTTTCGCGTTTTTTAATCTTTTTGGGATTTCTCTTTCGTGCCTCGTCCGTGCCCATCCCGTGTCCCCAGAACCCCAAAATGCCGAATTTGGGGCCATTTTGGGGTGGATTTTGATGGATTTTGGGGTCATTTCGTTGATTTTTGGGCCGATTCCATTGGGTTTGGGGTCAAAATTTTGGGGTTTTTTGGGGTTTTTTGGGGTTTTTTTTGCCTTGTCCCCAGAACCCCAAAAATGCCGAATTTGGGGCCGTTTTGGGGTGGATTTTGGGGTCATTTCGTTGATTTTTGGGCCGATTCCGTTGGGTTTGGGGTCAAATTTGTTGAGTTTGGAGCTGAAATTTTGGGATTTTGGGGCTGAAATTTTGGCCTTTTTTTGGGTTTTTTGGGGGTTTTTTTGCCCTGTTCCTCCCCTGTCCCCAGAACCCCAAAAATGCCGAATTTGGGGGTGTTCAGGTGAATTTTGGGTGGATTTATTGTGATTTTGGGGTCATTTCGTTGATTTTTGCACCGATTCCGTTGGGTTTGGGGTCAAAATTTTGGGGTTTTTTGGGCTTTTTTGGGGGTTTTTTTTGCCCTCTCCTTTTGTGTTTCCCCAGAACCCCAAAAATGCCGAATTTGGGGCCATTTTGGGGTGGATTTTGATGGATTTTGGGGTCATTTCGTTGATTTTTGGGCCGATTCCGTTGGGTTTGGGGTCAAATTTGTTCAGTTTGGAGCTGAAATTTTGGGATTTTGGGGCTGAAATTTTGGGCTTTTTTTGGGTTTTTTTGGGGTTTTTGTGCTCTGTCCCTCCCTGTCCCCAGAACCCGAAAACACCAAATTTGGGGGTGTTCAGGTGGATTTTGGGTGGATTTTGATGGATTTTGGGGTCATTTCGTTGATTTTTGTGCCGATTCCGTTGCGTTTGGGGTTAAAATTTGGGGTTTTTTTGGGCTTTTTTCGTATTTTTTAATCTTTTTGGGATTTCTCTTTCGTGCCCGCCCCGTGCCCATCCCGTGTCCCCAGAACCCCAAAATGCCGAATTTGGGGCCGTTTTGGGGTGGATTTTGGGGTCATTTCGTTGCTTTTTGCGCCGATTCCGTTGGGTTTGGGGCTAAAATTTGGGGGTTTTTTTGGGCTTTTTTCGTATTTTTTAATCTTTTTGGGATTTCTCTTTCGTGCCCACCCCGTGCCCGCCCCGTGCCCATCCTGTGTCCCCAGAACCCCAAAATGCCGAATTTGGGGCCGTTTTGGGGTGGATTTTGGGGTCATTTCGTTGCTTTTTGCGCCGATTCCGTTGCGTTTGGGGCTAAATTTTGGGTCTTTTTTGGGCTTTTTTTGGTGTTTTTCAATAATTCCGGGATTTCTTTCCTGTGTCCCTCCCCTGTATCCCCAGAACCCCAAAATGCCGAAGTTGGGGCCATTTTGGGGCCGTTTTGGGGTGGATTTTGGGGTGATTTCGTTGCTTTTTGCGCCG
Source organism: Aphelocoma coerulescens (assembly GCF_041296385.1). Classification (NCBI taxonomy): domain Eukaryota; kingdom Metazoa; phylum Chordata; class Aves; order Passeriformes; family Corvidae; genus Aphelocoma; species Aphelocoma coerulescens. The sequence continues at coordinate 18,265 of NW_027183529.1, forward strand.
ATTCCGTTGCGTTTGGGGCTAAAATTTGGGGGTTTTTTCGCGTTTTTTAATATTTTTGGGATTTCTCTTTCGTGCCCGCCCCGTGCCCACCCCGTGTCCCCAGAACCCCAAAATGCCGAATTTGGGGCCATTTTGGGGTGGATTTCAACGGATTTTGGGGTGATTTCGTTGATTTTTGGGCCGATTCCGTTGCGTTTGGGGCTAAAATTTGGGGGTTTTTTCGCGTTTTTTAATCTTTTTGGGATTTCTCTTTTGTGCCCGCCCCGTGCCCGCCCCGTGCCCGCCCCGGTGGCCAGCTGGCCGAGCTGCAGGACAAGGCCACGTCGGCCGAGACGAAGGTGCTGGAGATGGGCACCACCCTGGAGGGGCTGCAGTGGGACAGCGCCAAACTGCGCAAGCGCGAGGGGCGCCTGGACAGGCACCTGGCAGAGGCGCTGGAGCAGGTGCGGGCACACCTGGGCACACCTGGGGGCACCTGGGGTACACCTGGGCACACCTGAGATACACCTGGGCACAGCTGGGGGGGGCTGAGATACACCTGGGCACACCTGGGCACAGCTGGGATATGCCTGGGCACACCTGGGGTACACCTGAGATACACCTGGGGGCACCTGGGGGCACCTGAGATACACCTGGGCACAGCTGGGATACACCTGGGCACACCTGGGCACACCTGGGGTACACCTGGGCACAGCTGGGGGGGGCTGAGATACACCTGGGCACACCTGGGGGCACCTGGGCACAGCTGGGATACACCTGGGATACACCTGGGCACACCTGGGGTACATCTGGGCACACCTGGGGGCACCTGGGCACACCTGGGGGCACCTGGGACACACCTGGGCACACCTGGGGCACCTGGGCACACCTGAGATACACCTGTGGGCACCTGGGCACACGTGGGATACACCTGGGCACACCTGGGGGCACCTGGGCACAGCTGGGTACAGCTGGGAGGGTCTGGGATACACCTGGGCACACCTGGGATACACCTGGGGGCACCTGGGCACAGCTGGGGGGTCTGGGATACACCTGGGGGCACCTGGGCACAGCTGGGGGGTCTGGGATACACCTGGGCACACCTGAGATACACCTTGCGGCACCTGGGGGCACCTGGGCACACCTGGGCACAGCTGGGATACACCTGGGATACACCTGGGCACACCTGGGCACACCTGGGGTACATCTGGGCACACCTGGGGGCACCTGGGATACACCTGGGGGGGGTCTGGGATACACCTGGGGGCACCTGGGCACAGCTGGGGGCACGTGAGGGGCGCCTGGACAGACACCTGGCAGAGGCGCTGGAGCAGGTGCGGGCACACCTGGGCACACCTGGGGTACACCTGGGTACACCTGAGGTACACCTGGGCACACCTGGGCACACCTGAGATACACCTGGGGGCACCTGGGCACACGTGGGATACACCTGGGCACACCTGGGATACACCTGGGGGCACCTGGGGGCACCTGAGGAGCGCCTGGACAGACACCTGGCAGAGGCGCTGGAGCAGGTGCGGGCACACCTGGGCACACCTGGGGGCACCGGGGGGGGTCTGGGATACACCTGGGGGCACCTGGGCACATCTGGGGGCACCTGGGCACAGCTGGGGGGGTCTGAGATACACCTGGGATACACCTGGGCACACCTGGGGGCACCTGGGACACACCTGGGGGCATCTGGGCACACCTGGGATACACCTGGGGGCACCTGGGCACACCTGAGATGCACCTGGGCACACCTGGGGCATCTGGGATACACCTAGGGGCGGTCTGGGATACACCTGGGGGCACGTGGGCACACCTGGGGGGTCTGGGATACACCTGGGCACACCTGGGCACACCTGGGATACACCTGGGGGCATCTGGGCACACCTGAGGTACACCTGGGGGCACCTGGGCACAGCGGGGGGGTCTGAGATATACCTGGCCACATCTGGGGGCATCTGGGCACACCTGGGATACACCTGGGGGGCACCTGGGCACACCTGGCCACATCTGGGGGCATCTGGGCACACCTGGGGGCACGTGAGGGGCGCCTGGACAGACACCTGGCAGAGGCGCTGGAGCAGGTGGGGGCACACCTGGGCACACCTGGGGGGGTCTGGGATACACCTGGGCACACCTGGGGGCACCTGGGCACAGCTGGGGGTACCTGGGGCTCACCTGTGCCCACTTGGTGCCCACCTGTGCCCACCTGGTGTCCACCTGTGCCCACCTGTGCCCACCTGTGCTCACCTGTGCCCACCTGTGCCCACCTGTGCTCACCTGTGCCCACCTGTGCTCACCTGTGCTCACCTGTGCCCACCTGTGCCCACCTGTGCCCAGCTGACCTCGGGCTCGTACGGCTCCGGCAGCTCCGGGGGATTCCAGGGGGGACAAATCACCCTGAGCATGCAGAAGGTACCGGGGGGGGGGATTTTGGGGGGATTTTGGGGAATTTTGGGGCATTTTGGGGAGATTTGGGGGGATTTGGGGAATTTTGGAGGGAATTTAGGGGGATTTGGAGGGGGATTTTGGGGGGATTTGGGGCATTTTGGGGGAATTTGGGGGATTTGGGGGAATTTTGGGGAGATTTTAGGGGGATTTGGGGCATTTTGGGGAATTTGGGGGGGTTTTGGGGAATTTTGGGGGGATTTGAGGAATTTTGGGGAGATTTGGAGGGGGATTTTGGGGGGGATTTGGGGCATTTGGGGGGGATTTGGGGCATTTCGGGCAATTTGGGGGATTTTGGGGGCATTTCAGGGGAATTTGGGGGGATTTGGGGCATTTTGGGGGGATTTGGGGGGGAATTTTGGGGGGATTTGGGGCATTTTGGGGGGAATTTGGGGATTTAGGGGGGAATATGGGGATTTTTGGGGAGATTTGGAGGGATTTGGGGGAGGTTTGGGTGGGATTTGGGGCATTTTGGGGGGATTTGGGGGGGATTTGGGGGATTTTGGGGGGGATTTTGGAGAAAATCTTGGGAATTTTGGGGAGGTTTGGGGCATTTTGGGGGGATATTGGAGCATTTTGGGGTGCTTTTGGGGGGATTTGGGGGGATTTTAGGGGGGACTTGGGGGATTTTGAGGGTATTTAGGGGAATTTGGGGCATTTTGGGGCATTTTGGGGGGATTTTGGGGAGATTTGGGGAATTTAGGGGGGAATTTGAGGAATTTTGGGGAGATTTGGAGGGGGATTTGGGGGGAATTTTGGGGGGATTTTAGGGGGATTTGGGGGGATTTTGGGGGATTTGAGGGGGATTTTGGAGAAAATTTGGGGAGTTTTGGGGAGGTTTGGGGCATTTTGGGGGGATTTGGGGGAATTTTGGGGAGATTTGGGGGGATTGTGGGAATTTTGGGGGGAATTTAGAGGGGATTTGGGGAATTTTGGGGGGATTTGGGGCATTTTGGGGAATTTTGGGGGGATTTGAGGGGTATTTTGGAGAAAATTTTGGGAATTTTGGGGGGATTTGGGGAGTTTTGGGGGGATTTGGGGCATTTAGGGGAATTTGGGGGGGTTTGGGGAATTTTGGGGGGAACTTGGGGCATTTCGGGCAATTTTGGGGAGATTTGGGGGATTTTGGGGGCATTTTAGGGGAATTTGGGGGGGTTGGGGGAATTTTGGGGGGGATTTGGGGAATTTTGGGGGGATTTTGGGGGGATTTGGGGCATTTTGGGGGATTTGAGGGGTATTTTGGAGAAAATTTGGGGAATTTTGGGGAGGTTTGGGGCATTTTGAGGGGATTTGGGGGAATTTTGGGGAGATTTGGGGGGATTTGGGGAATTTTGGGGGGGATTTAGAGGGGATTTGGGCCATTTTGGGGGGAATTTGGGGATTTAGGGGGGAATTTGGGGATTTTTGGGGAGATTTGGAGGGATTTGGGGGAGGTTTGGGTGGGATTTGGGGCATTTTGGGGGGATTTGGGGGCATTTTGGGGCATTTTGGGGGAATATTGGAGCATTTTGGGCGGATTTGGGGTGGATTTAGGGGGATTTGGGGGGGGAATTTGGGGCATTTTGGGGGGAACATGGGGCATTTCGGGCAATTTTGGGGAGATTTGGGGGATTTTGGGGGCATTTTAGGGGAATTTGGGGGGGTTGGGGGAATTTTGGGGGGATTTGGGGAATTTAGGGGGGAATTTAGGGGGGATTTGGGGCATTTTGGGGGATTTGGGGGGGGGTTTGGGGAATTTAGGGGGGAATTTAGGGGGGATTTGGGGCATTTTGGGGAATTTGGAGGGGGATTTGGGGGAATTTTGGGGGGATTTTAGGGGGATTTTGGGGGGTTTGAGGGGTATTTTGGAGAAAATTTTGGGAATTTTGGGGAGGTTTGGGGCATTTTGGGGGGATTTGGGGAATTTTGGGGTGATTTTGGGGGGATTTGGGGGGATTTTGGGGGCATTTTGGGGAATTTGGGGGGGTTTGGGGGAATTTTGGGGGGGATTTGAGGAATTTTGGGGAGATTTGGAGGGGGATTTTGGGGGGATTTGGGGCATTTTGGGGGGGATTTGGGGGAATTTTGGGGGGATTTTAGGGGGATTTGGGGGGATTTGAGGGGGATTTTGGAGAAAATTTTGGGAATTTTGGTGAGGTTTGGGGCATTTTGGGGGCATTTTGGGGAATTTTGGGGAGGTTTTGGGGGGATTTGGGTAATTTTAGGGAGATTTGGGGGAATTTTGGGGAGATTTGGAGGGGGATTTGGGGTGGATTTGGGGGGGATTTTGGAGATTTTTGGGGAGATTTGGGGGATTTTGGGGGTTTTTTTTGGGGAATTTTGGGATTTTCTTTGGATTTTTTGGGAATCCCTGGAACCCCCTGGAATTTTTTGGGGTAGATTTTGACATTTTTGGGTCATTTTTATTCCATTTGAGAAGAAAAACTCGAATTTGGGCTGGATTTGGGGCAGATTTGGAGTAGAATTTCAGGGTTTTTTGGGGTTTTTTTTGGGAATTTTGGGGTTTTTTGGGAATCCCTGGAACCTGCTGGAATTTTTGGGGTAAATTCTGCCATTTTTGGTCCGTTTGGGCTCAGTTTGAGAATCAGAACTCGAATTTGGGCTGGATTTGGACAGATTTGGAGTAGAATTTCGGGGTTTTTTTGGGGTTTTTTGGGGGAATTTTGGGGTTTTTTGGGAATCCCTGGAACCCGCTGGAATTTTTGGGGTAAATTTTGCCATTTTTGGTCCGTTTGGGCTCAGTTTGAGATGCAGAGCTCGAATTTGGGCTGGATTTGGGTGGATTTGGGGCAGATTTGGAGTGGAATTTTGGGGTTTTTTGGGGAATTTTGGGATTTTTTGGGGATTTTTGGGAATTTTTGGGAATCCCTGGAACCCCCTGGAATTTTTGGGGTAGATTTTGACATTTTTGGGTCATTTTTATTCCGTTTCAGAAGGAAAACTCGAATTTGGGCTGGATTTGGGCTGGATTTGGGGCAGATTTGGAGTAGAATTTCGGGGTTTTTTGGGGTTTTTGGGGGGAATTTTGGGGTTTTTTGGGAATCCCTGGAACCCGCTGGGATTTTTGGGGTAAATTCTGCCATTTTTGGTCCGTTTGGGCTCAGTTTGAGAAGCAAAACTCGAATTTGGGCTGGATTTGGACGGATTTGGGGCAGATTTGGAGTAAAATTTTGGGGGTTTTTTTGGGAATTTTGGGATTTTTGGGGGATTTTTGGGGAATTTTTGGGAATCCCTGGAACCCCCTGGAATTTTGGGGTAAATTTTGACATTTTTGGGTCATTTTTATTCCGTTTGAGAAGAAAAACTCGAATTTGAGCGGGATTTGGACGGATTTGGGGCAGATTTAGAGTAGAATTTCGGGTTTTTTTGGGGATTTTTGGGGGAATTTTTGGGTTTTTTGGGAATCCCTGGAAGCCCCTGGAATTTTTGGGGTAAATTCCGCCCTTTTTGGTCCGTTTGGGCTCAGTTTGAGAATCAGAATTCGAATTTGAGCTGGATTTGGGTGGATTTGGGCTGGATTTGGAGTAAAATTTTGGGGTTTTTTGGGATTTTTTGGGGATTTTTGGGATTTTTTGGGAACTCTTTGGAATCCTTGGAACCTGCTGGAATTTTTGGGGTAGATTTTGACATTTTTGGGTCATTTTTATTCCGTTTGAGAAGGAAAACTCGAATTTGGGCTGGATTTGGGGCAGATTTGGAGTGGAATTTTGGGGTTTTTTGGGGTTTTTTTGGGAATTTTGGGGTTTTTTGGGAATCCCTGGAACCCGCTGGAATTTTTGGGGTAAATTCCGCCATTTTTGGTCCGTTTGGGCTCAGTTTGAGAATCAGAACTCGAATTTGGGCTGGATTTGGACGGATTTGGGGCAGATTTGGGGTAGAATTTCAGGGTTTTTTGGGGTTTTTGGGGGAATTTTGGGGTTTTTTGGGAATCCCTGGAACCCGCTGGGATTTTTGGGGTAAATTCTGCCATTTTTGGTCCGTTTGGGCTCAGTTTGAGAATCAGAACTCGAATTTGGGCTGGATTTGGGGCAGATTTGGAGTAAAATTTTGGGGTTTTTTGGGGTTTTTTTGGGGGAAATTTGGGGTTTTTTGGGAATCCCTGGAACCCGCTGGAATTTTTGGGGTAAATTTTGCCATTTTTGGTCTTTTTGGGCTCAGTTTGAGAATCAGAACTCGAATTTGAGCTGGATTTGGACGGATTTGGGCTGGATTTGGAGTAAAATTTTGGGGGTTTTTTGGGGAATTTTGGGATTTTTTGGGGATTTTTTGGGGAATTTTTGAGAATCCCTGTAACCTGCTGGGAATTTTGGGGTAAATTTTGACATTTTTGGGTCATTTTTATTCCGTTTGAGAAGGAAAACTCGAATTTGGGCTGGATTTGGGGCAGATTTGGAGTGGGATTTTGGGGGTTTTTTTGGGGAATTTTGGGGTTTTTTTGGGAGTTCTTGGAATCCTTGGAACCCCCTGGAATTTTTGGGGTAAATTTTGCCATTTTTGGTCCGTTTGGGCTCAGTTTGAGTATCAGAACTCGAATTTGGGCTGGATTTGGGACGGATTTGGGGCAGATTTAGAGTAGAATTTCGGGATTTTTTTGGGAATTTTGGGATTTTTTGGGGATTTTTTGGGAATTTTTGGGAATCCCTGGAACCCCCTGGAATTTTTGGGGTAGATTTTGACATTTTTGGGTCATTTTTATTCCTTTTGAGAAGAAAAACTCGAATTTGGGCTGGATTTGGACGGATTTGGGGCAGATTTGGGGTAGAATTTTGGGGTTTTTTTGAGGAATTTTGGGATTTTTTGGGAATTTTTGGGGGAATTTTTGGGAATCCCTGGAACCGCCTGGAATTTTTGGGGTAGATTTTGACATTTTTGGGTCATTTTTATTCCGTTTGAGAAGAAAAACTCGAATTTGGGCTGGATTTGGGGCAGATTTAGAGTAGAATTTTGGGGTTTTTTGGGGTTTTTTGGGGGAATTTTGGGGTTTTTTGGGAATCCCTGGAACCCGCTGGGATTTTTGGGGTAAATTTTGCCATTTTTGGTCTGTTTGGGCTCAGTTTGAGAATCAGAACTCGAATTTGGGCTGGATTTGGACGGATTTGGGGCAGATTTGGAGTAAAATTTTGGGGGTTTTTTTGGGGAATTTTGGGATTTTTTGGGGATTTTTGGGGAATTTTTGGGAATCCCTGGAACCCCCTGGAATTTTTGGGGTAAATCTTGACATTTTTGGGTCATTTTTATTCCGTTTGAGAAGAAAAACTCGAATTTGGGCTGGGTTTGGGGCAGATTTGGAGTAGAATTTCGGGGTTTTTGGGGTTTTTTTGGGAAATTTGGGGTTTTTTGGGAATCCCTGGAACCCCCTGGAATTTTTGGGGTAAATTTTGCCATTTTTGGTCCGTTTGGGCTCAGTTTGAGAATCAGAACTCGAATTTGGGCTGGATTTGGGGCAGATTTGGAGTAGAATTTTGGGGTTTTTGGGGGTTTTTTGGGGGAATTTTGGGGAATTTTTGGGAATCCCTGGAACCGCCTGGAAATTTTGGGGTAAATTTTGCCATTTTTGGTCCATTTGGGCTCAGTTTGAGAATCAGAACTCGAATTTGGGCTGGATTTGGAGCAGATTTGGAGTAAAATTTTGGGGTTTTTTGGGGTTTTTTTGGGGGAAATTTGGGGTTTTTTGGGAATCCCTGGAACCCGCTGGAATTTTTGGGGTAAATTCTGCCCTTTTTGGTCCGTTTGGGCTCAGTTTGAGATGCTGAACGCGGAGCTGGAGGGGAACCAGGACTTGGCCAACTCCCGCATGGCCGAGCTGGAGAAGCTGCAGCTGGAGCTGCAGGCGGCCGTGAGGGGCCAGGAGAGGCTCAAGGTCAGATTTGGGGACATTTCGGGAGATTTTGGGACATTTGGGGACATTTTGGGACATTTTAGGGACATTTTGGGGCCGTGAGGGGCCAGGAGCGGCTCAAGGTCAGATTTGGGGACATTTCGGGAGATTTTGGGACATTTGGGGACATTTTGGGACATTTTAGGGACATTTTGGGGCCGTGAGGGGCCAGGAGAGGCTCAAGGTCAGATTTGGGGACATTTCGGGAGATTTTGGGGTCATTTGGGGACATTTTGGGGTCATTTTGGGACATTTTGGGGTCATTTGGGGACATTTTGGGGACATTTGGGGTCATTTTCGGGACACTTTTGGTCATTTTCAGGACATTTTGGGACATTTTGGGACATTTTGGGGTCATTTTGGGGCCGTCAGGGGCCAGGAGCGGCTCAAGGTCAGATTTGGGGACATTTTGGGACATTTTGGGACATTTTAGGGACATTTTAGGGACATTTTGGGGATATTTGGGGTCATTTTGGGGCCGTCAGGGGCCAGGAGAGGCTCAAGGTCAGATTTGGGGTCATTTTGGGAGATTTTGGGGACATTTTGGGGTCATTTTGGGAACATTTTGGGGTCATTTTGGGACATTTGGGGACATTTTGGGAACATTTGGGGTCATTTTGGGGTCATTTTCAGGACATTTTGGGGATATTTTAGGGACATTTTGGGGATATTTGGGGTCATTTTGGGGCCGTGAGGGGCCAGGAGAGGCTCAAGGTGAGATTTGGGGATATTTTGGGAGATTTTGGGACATTTTAGGGACATTTTGGGGATATTTGGGGACATTTTGGGGTCATTTTGGGGCCGTCAGGGGCCAGGAGAGGCTCAAGGTGAGATTTGGGGTCATTTCGGGACATTTTGGGACATTTGGGGACATTTGGGGTCATTTTGGGGACATTTTTGGTCATTTTGGGGACATTTGGGGTCATTTTCGGGACACTTTTGGTCATTTTCAGGACATTTTGGGGATATTTTAGGGACATTTTGGGGCCGTGAGGGGCCAGGAGAGGCTCAAGGTGAGATTTGGGGTCATTTTGGGAAATTTCGGGACATTTTGGGGTCATTTTGGGGACATTTTCGGACATTTTGGGGACGTTTTGGTGTCATTTTTGGTCATTTTCAGGACATTTTGGGGATATTTTAGGGACATTTTGGGGACATTTTGGGGCCGTCAGGGGCCAGGAGAGGCTCAAGGTGAGATTTGGGGACATTTCGGGAGATTTTGGGACATTTGGGGACATTTTGGGGTCATTTTGGGACATTTTGGGGTCATTTGGGGACATTTTGGGGACATTTGGGGTCATTTTCGGGACACTTTTGGTCATTTTCAGGACATTTTGGGGATATTTTAGGGACATTTTGGGGCCGTGAGGGGCCAGGAGCGGCTCAAGGTCAGATTTGGGGACATTTCGGGAGATTTTGGGACATTTGGGGACATTTTGGGGATATTTTAGGGACATTTTGGGGCCGTGAGGGGCCAGGAGAGGCTCAAGGTCAGATTTGGGGACATTTCGGGAGATTTTGGGACATTTGGGGACATTTGGGACATTTTGAGACATTTTGGGACATTTTGGGGTCATTTGGGGACATTTTGGGGACATTTTTGGTCATTTTGGGGACATTTGGGGTCATTTTCGGGACACTTTTGGTCATTTTCAGGACATTTTGGGCACATTTTGGGGACATTTTGGGGATATTTGGGGTCATTTTGGGACATTTTGGGGCATTTTGGGGCCGTCAGGGGCCAGGAGAGGCTCAAGGTGAGATTTGGGGTCATTTCGGGAGATTTTGGGACATTGGGGGACATTTGGGGACATTTTTGGTCATTTTGGGGACATTTTGGGGACATTTTGGGACATTTTGGGGACATTTTGGGGCTGTCAGGGGCCAGGAGCGGCTCAAGGTGAGATTTGGGGTCATTTGGGGGGATTTTGGGACATTTTGGGGACATTTTGGGGACATTTTGGGGCTGTGAGGGGCCAGGAGAGGCTCAAGGTGAGATTTGGGGACATTTTGGGAGATTTTGGGAACATTTTGGGGACATTTTGAGGACATTTAGGGACATTTTAGGGACATTTTGGGGACATTTTGGGGACATTTTGGGGACATTTGGAGCCAGGAGAGGCTGAAGGTGAGATTTGGGGTCATTTCGGGAGATTTTGGGACATTTGAGGACATTTTGGGACATTTGGGGTCAGGAGCGGCTCAAGGTGAGATTTGGGGTAATTTTGGGAAATTTTGGGACATTTTGGGGTCATTTTGGGGACATTTTGGTGTCATTTTTGGTCATTTTCAGGACATTTTGGGGACATTTTAGGGACATTTGGGGACATTTTGGGGCCGTGAGGGGCCAGGAGAGGCTCAAGGTGAGATTTGGGGACATTTCGGGAGATTTTGGGACATTTGGGGACATTTTGGGGTCATTTGGGGACATTTTGGGGGCATTTTGGGACATTTGGGGACATTTTGGGAACATTTGGGGTCATTTTGGGGTCATTTTCAGGACATTTTGGGGATATTTGGGGTCATTTTGGGGCCGTGAGGGGCCAGGAGAGGCTCAAGGTGAGATTTGGGGTCATTTCGGGAGATTTTGGGACATTTGGGGACATTTTGGGGTCATTTGGGGTCATTTGGGGTCATTTTGGGAACATTTTGGGGTCATTTTGGGACATTTGGGGACATTTTGGGAACATTTGGGGTCATTTTCTGGACATTTTGGGAACATTTTGGGGTCATTTTGGGACATTTGGGGACATTTTGGGGTCATTTTGGGGACATTTTGGGGACATTTTGGGGCCGTGAGGGGCCAGGAGAGGCTCAAGGTGAGATTTGGGGTCATTTTGGGAGATTTTGGGACATTTTGGGAACATTTGGGGTCATTTTCGGGACATTTTTGGTCCTTTTCAGGACATTTTGGGGACATTTTGGGGGCATTTTTGGTCATTTTAGGGACATTTTGGGGACATTTTGGGGCCGTTCGGGGCCAGGAGCGGCTCAAGGTCAGATTTGGGGACATTTTGGGACATTTTGGGACATTTGGGGACATTTTGGGGTCATTTTGAGGACGTTTGGGGACATTTTGGTGTCATTTTTGGTCATTTTCAGGACATTTTGGGGATATTTTAGGGACATTTTGGGGCCGTCAGGGGCCAGGAGAGGCTGAAGGTGAGATTTGGGGTAGTTTTGGGAAATTTCGGGACATTTTGGGGACATTTGGGGTCATTTTCGGGACACTTTTGGTCATTTTCAGGACATTTTGGGGCCATTTTAGGGACATTTTGGGACATTTTGGGGACATTTTGGGGCCGTCAGGGGCCAGGAGCGGCTCAAGGTGAGATTTGGGGACATTTTGGGACATTTTGGGGCCGTGAGGGGCCAGGAGAGGCTCAAGGTGAGATTTGGGGTCATTTCGGGAGATTTTGGGACATTTGGGGACATTTTGGGAACATTTGGGGACATTTTGGGGATATTTTAGGGACATTTTGGGGACATTTTGGGGACATTTGGAGCCAGGAGAGGCTCAAGGTGAGATTTGGGGACATTTTGGGAGATTTTGGGAACATTTTGGGGACATTTTGAGGACATTTAGGGACATTTTAGGGACATTTTGGGACATTTTGGGACATTTTGGGGCTGTTCGGGGCCAGGAGAGGCTCAAGGTGAGATTTGGGGTCATTTCGGGAGATTTTGGGAGATTTTGGGGACATTTGGGGACATTTTGGGGTCATTTGGGGTCATTTTGAGGATGTTTGGGGACATTTTGGGTCATTTTGGGAGATTTTGGGGACATTTTGGGGTAATTTGGGGACATTTTGGGACATTTGGGGACATTTTAGGGACATTTTGGGGTCATTTTGGGGCCGTCAGGGGCCAGGAGCGGCTCAAGGTGAGATTTGGGGACATTTTGGGACATTTTGGGGTCATTTGGGGTCATTTTGGGGACATTTGTGGTCATTTTGGGACACTTTTGGTCATTTTCAGGACATTTTGGGACATTTTAGGGACATTTTGGGGATATTTGGGACATTTTGGGGCCGTCAGGGGCCAGGAGCGGCTCAAGGTGAGATTTGGGGACATTTCAGGAGATTTTGGGACATTTGGGGACATTTTGGGGTCATTTTGGGGACGTTTGGGGTCATTTTTGGGACACTTTTGGGGATATTTTAGGGACATTTTGGGGATATTTGGGACATTTTGGGGACATTTTGGGGCTGTTCGGGGCCAGGAGCGGCTCAAGGTCAGATTTGGGGTCATTTCGGGAGATTTTGGGACATTTTGGGTCATTTTGGGGACATTTGGGGACATTTTGGGGACATTTTGGGGATATTTGGGTCATTTTGGGACATTTTGGGGCCGTCAGGGGCCAGGAGCGGCTCAAGGTGAGATTTGGGGACATTTTGGGACATTTTGGGGCCGTGAGGGGCCAGGAGAGGCTCAAGGTGAGATTTGGGGACATTTTGGGACATTTTGGGACATTTTGGGAGATTTTGGGACATTTGGGGACATTTTGGGAACATTTGGGGACATTTTGGGGTCATTTTCAGGACATTTTGGGGATATTTTAGGGACATTTTGGGGATTTTTGGGGTCATTTTGGGGCCGTCAGGGGCCAGGAGAGGCTCAAGGTCAGATTTGGGGTCATTTTGGGACATTTTAGGGACATTTGGGGACATTTGGGGTCATTTTGGGACATTTTAGGGACATTTGGGGACATTTGGGGTCATTTTGGGGACATTTTGGGGACATTTTGGGGCCGTGAGGGGCCAGGAGAGGCTCAAGGTCAGATTTGGGGACATTTTGGGAGATTTTGGGAACATTTTGGGGACATTTTGAGGACATTTAGGGACATTTTAGGGACATTTTGGGACATTTTGGGACATTTTGGGGCCGTGAGGGGCCAGGAGAGGCTCAAGGTGAGATTTGGGGTCATTTCGGGAGATTTTGGGACATTTGGGGACATTTTGGGGTCATTTGGGGTCATTTTGGGACATTTTGGGGACATTTTGGTGTCACTTTTGGTCATTTTCAGGACATTTTGGGGACATTTTGGGGATATTTGGGTCATTTTGGGACATTTTGGGGTCATTTCGGGGCCGGGAGCGGCTCAAGGTGACACCGGGGGGGACCCTGGGGACGCTGGGGGGGGGGTTGGGGGTTCCGGTGTCACCCTGGGGTGGCCCTGGGGTGGCTCAGGTGTCACCCAGGGGTGGCCCAGGTGTCACCCAGGGGTGGCTCAGGTGTCCCTGGGGTGTCCCTGGGGTGGCTCAGGTGTCACCCAGGTGACTCCAGGTGGCTCAGGGGTGGCTCAGGTGTCCCTGGGGTGACTCAGGGGTGCCCCAGGTGCCCCCAGGTGCCCCCAGGTGCCCATGGCTGTATCCCCCAGGTGGCTCAGGTGTCACCGGGGTGTCCCTGGGGTGGCTCAGGGGTGTCCCAGGTCCCCCAGGTGCCCCCAGGTGCCCCCAGGTGCCCATGGCTCTGTCCCGGGGGTGTCCCTGGGGTGGCTCAGGGGTGTCCCAGGTGCCCCCAGGTGCCCCCAGGTGCCCCCAGGTGCCCACGGCTCCATCCCCCAGGTGTCCCTGGGGTGTCCCTGGGGTGTCCCAGGTGCCCCCAGGTGCCCGTGGCTGTGTCCCAGGTGTCCCTGGGGTGTCCCTGGGGTGGCTCAGGGGTGGCCCAGGTGCCCCCAGGTGCCCCCAGGTGCCCACGGCTCCGTCCCCCAGGTGGCTCAGGGGTGTCCCAGGTGCCCCCAGGTGCCCCCAGGTGCCCACGGCTCCGTCCCGCAGGTGGCCCTGCGCTCGCTGCCCGAGGAGGTGGTGAAGGAGGTGTCACCCAGGTGTCCCTGGGGTGTCCCAGGTGCCCCCAGGTGCCCACGGCTCCGTCCCCCAGGTGGCTCAGGGGTGGCCCAGGTGCCTCCAGGTGCCCCCAGGTGCCCATAGCTCCGTCCCAAGTGTCCTTGGGGTAACTCAGGGGTGGCTCAGGTGTCCCTGGGGTGGCTCAGGGGTGTCCCAGGTGCCCCCAGCTGCCCCCAGCTGCCCCCAGGTGCCCGTGGCTCTATCCCAGGTGTCCCTGGGGTGTCCCTGGGGTGGCTCAGGGGTGGCTCAGGTGCCCCCAGGTGCCCCCAGGTGCCCCCAGGTGCCCACGGCTCCGTCCCCCAGGTGGCTCAGGGGTGTCCCAGGTGCCCCCAGGTGCCCCCAGGTGTCCCTGGGGTGGCTCAGGGGTGGCTCAGGGGTGGCTCAGGTGTCCCTGGGGTGGCTCAGGGGTGTCCCAGGTGCCCCCAGGTGCCCCCAGGTGCCCGTGGCTGTGTCCCCCAGGTGGCCCTGCGCTCGCTGCCCGAGGAGGCGGTGAAGGAGGTGTCACCCAGGTGTCACCCAGGTGTCCCTGGGGTGTCCCTGGGGTGTCCCTGGGGTGGCTCAGGGGTGTCCCAGGTGCCCCCAGGTGCCCCCAGGTGCCCGTGGCTCTATCCCAGGTGTCCCTGGGGTGTCCCTGGGGTGGCTCAGGGGTGGCCCAGGTGCCCCCAGGTGCCCCCAGGTGCCCACGGCTCCGTCCCCCAGGTGGCTCAGGGGTGTCCCAGGTGCCCCCAGGTGCCCCCAGGTGCCCACGGCTCCGTCCCGCAGGTGGCCCTGCGCTCGCTGCCCGAGGAGGTGGTGAAGGAGGTGTCACCCAGGTGTCCCTGGGGTGTCCCAGGTGCCCCCAGGTGCCCACGGCTCCGTCCCCCAGGTGGCTCAGGGGTGGCCCAGGTGCCTCCAGGTGCCCCCAGGTGCCCATAGCTCCGTCCCAAGTGTCCTTGGGGTAACTCAGGGGTGGCTCAGGTGTCCCTGGGGTGGCTCAGGGGTGTCCCAGGTGCCCCCAGCTGCCCCCAGCTGCCCCCAGGTGCCCGTGGCTCTATCCCAGGTGTCCCTGGGGTGTCCCTGGGGTGGCTCAGGGGTGGCTCAGGTGCCCCCAGGTGCCCCCAGGTGCCCCCAGGTGCCCACGGCTCCGTCCCCCAGGTGGCTCAGGGGTGTCCCAGGTGCCCCCAGGTGCCCCCAGGTGTCCCTGGGGTGGCTCAGGGGTGGCTCAGGGGTGGCTCAGGTGTCCCTGGGGTGGCTCAGGGGTGTCCCAGGTGCCCCCAGGTGCCCCCAGGTGCCCGTGGCTGTGTCCCCCAGGTGGCCCTGCGCTCGCTGCCCGAGGAGGCGGTGAAGGAGGTGTCACCCAGGTGTCACCCAGGTGTCCCTGGGGTGTCCCTGGGGTGTCCCTGGGGTGGCTCAGGGGTGTCCCAGGTGCCCCCAGGTGCCCCCAGGTGCCCGTGGCTCTATCCCAGGTGTCCCTGGGGTGTCCCTGGGGTGGCTCAGGGGTGTCCCAGGTGCCCCCAGGTGCCCCCAGGTGCCCACGGCTGTATCCCGCAGGTGGCTCAGGGGTGTCCCAGGTGCCCCCAGGTGCCCCCAGGTGCCCACGGCTCCGTCCCCCAGGTGTCCCTGGGGTGGCTCAGGGGTGTCCCAGGTGCCCCCAGGTGCCCCCAGGTGCCCACGGCTCCGTCCCCCAGGTGCCCCCAGGTGCCCCCAGGTGCCCACGGCTCCGTCCCGCAGGTGGCCCTGCGCTCGCTGCCCGAGGAGGCGGTGAAGGAGGCCCTGGAGTACAAGGTGCTGCAGTCGCAGTTCTCGCTGCTCTACCACGAGAGCCTCCAGGTGAAGACGCAGCTGGACGAGGCGCGGGCGCTGCTGCTGGCCACCAAAAACAGCCACCTGCGGCACATCGAGCACATGGAGGTCAGCCCGGGGGGCTACCGAGGGGTCTGGGGGGCTACCGAGGGGTCTGAGGGGTCTGGGGGTCACTGGGCCACCAAAAACAGCCACCTGCGGCACATCGAGCACATGGAGGTGAGCCCGGGGGGCTACTGAGGGGTCTGGGGGGCTACCGAGGGGTCTGAGGGGTCACTGAGGGGTCTGGGGGTCACTGAGGGGTCACTGAGGGGTCACTGAGGGGTCACTGGGCCACCAAAAACAGCCACCTGCGGCACATCGAGCACATGGAGGTCAGCCCGGGGGGCTACCGAGGGGTCTGGGGGGCTACTGAGGGGTCTGGGGGGTCACTGAGGGGTCTGGGGGTCACTGAGGGGTCACTGAGGGGTCACTGAGGGGTCACTGAGGGGTCACTGGGCCACCAAAAACAGCCACCTGCGGCACATCGAGCACATGGAGGTCAGCCCGGGGGGCTACCGAGGGGTCTGGGGGGCTACCGAGGGGTCTGAGGGGTCACTGAGGGGTCTGGGGGTCACTGAGGGGTCTGAGGGGCTACCGAGGGGTCTGAGGGGTCACTGAGGGGTCACTGAGGGGTCTGGGGGTCACTGAGGGGTCACTGAGGGGTCACTGAGGGGTCACTGAGGGGTCACTGGGCCACCAAAAACAGCCACCTGCGGCACATCGAGCACATGGAGGTGAGCCCGGGGGGCTACTGAGGGGTCTGGGGGGCTACTGAGGGGTCTGAGGGGCTACCGAGGGGTCTGAGGGGTCACTGAGGGGTCTGAGGGGTCACTGAGGGGTCTGGGGGTCACTGAGGGGTCTGAGGGGCTACTGAGGGGTCTGAGGGGTCTGGGGGTCACTGAGGGGTCACTGAGGGGTCACTGAGGGGTCTGAGGGGTCACTGAGGGGTCACTGAGGGGTCACTGAGGGGTCATTGAGGGGTCACTGGGCCACCAAAAACAGCCACCTGCGGCACATCGAGCACATGGAGGTGAGCCCGGGGGGCTACCGAGGGGTCTGAGGGGCTACCGAGGGGTCTGAGGGGTCTGGGGGTCACTGAGGGGTCACTGAGGGGTCACTGAGGGGTCACTGAGGGGTCACTGAGGGGTCATTGAGGGGTCACTGAGGGGTCACTGAGGGGTCACTGAGGGGTCACTGAGGGGTCACTGGGCCACCAAAAACAGCCACCCGCGGCACATCGAGCACATGGAGGTGAGCCCGGGGGGCTACTGAGGGGTCTGAGGGGCTACTGAGGGGTCTGAGGGGTCACTGAGGGGTCTGAGGGGTCTGAGGGGTCTGAGGGGTCACTGAGGGGTCACTGAGGGGTCTGGGGGTCACTGAGGGGTCTGGGGGTCACTGAGGGGTCACTGAGGGGTCACTGGGCCACCAAAAACAGCCACCTGCGGCACATCGAGCACATGGAGGTGAGCCCGGGGGGCTACCGAGGGGTCTGAGGGGCTACCGAGGGGTCTGAGGGGTCACTGAGGGGTCACTGAGGGGTCTGAGGGGTCTGGGGGTCACTGAGGGGTCACTGAGGGGTCACTGGGCCACCAAAAACAGCCACCTGCGGCACATCGAGCACATGGAGGTGAGCCCGGGGGGCTACCGAGGGGTCTGGGGGGCTACTGAGGGGTCTGGGGGTCACTGAGGGGTCACTGAGGGGTCACTGAGGGGTCTGGGGGTCACTGAGGGGTCTGGGGGTCACTGAGGGGTCACTGAGGGGTCACTGAGGGGTCTGAGGGGTCACTGAGGGGTCTGGGGGGTCACTGAGGGGTCACTGAGGGGTGTGGGGGTCACTGAGGGGTTTGGGGGTCACTGAGGGGTCACTGAGGGGTCACTGAGGGGTCACTGAGGGGTCTGGGGGTCACTGAGGGGTCACTGAGGGGTCACTGAGGGGTCACTGAGGGGTCTGGGGGTCACTGAGGGGTCACTGAGGGGTGTGGGGGTCACTGAGGGGTCACTGAGGGGTCACTGAGGGGTCTGGGGGTCACTGAGGGGTCACTGAGGGGTGTGGGGGTCACTGAGGGGTTTGGGGGTCACTGAGGGGTCACTGAGAGGTCACTGAGGGGTCTGAGGGGTCACTGAGGGGTCACTGAGGGGTCTGAGGGGTCACTGAGGGGTCTGAGGGGTCTGGGGGTCACTGAGGGGTCACTGGGGGGTCTGGGGGGTCACTGAGGGGTCTGGGGGTCACTGAGGGGTCACTGAGGGGTCTGAGGGGTCACTGAGGGGTCTGGGGGTCACTGAGGGGTCTGAGGGGTCACTGAGGGGTCACTGAGGGGTCTGAGGGGTCACTGAGGGGTCTGAGGGGTCTGGGGGTCACTGAGGGGTCACTGAGGGGTCACTGAGGGGTCACTGAGGGGTCACTGGGCCACCAAAAACAGCCACCTGCGGCACATGGAGCACATGGAGGTGAGCCCGGGGGGCTACCGAGGGGTCTGGGGGGCTACCGAGGGGTCTGAGGGGTCACTGAGGGGTCTGGGGGTCACTGAGGGGTCACTGAGGGGTCACTGAGGGGTCACTGGGCCACCAAAAACAGCCACCTGCGGCACATCGAGCACATGGAGGTGAGCCCGGGGGGCTACCGAGGGGTCTGGGGGGCTACCGAGGGGTCTGGGGGGTCACTGAGGGGTCTGGGGGTCACTGAGGGGTCACTGAGGGGTCACTGAGGGGTCTGGGGGGTCACTGAGGGGTCACTGAGGGGTCACTGAGGGGTCTGAGGGGTCACTGAGGGGTCACTGAGGGGTCACTGGGCCACCAAAAACAGCCACCTGCGGCACATCGAGCACATGGAGGTCAGCCCGGGGGGCTACTGAGGGGTCTGGGGGGCTACTGAGGGGTCTGAGGGTCACTGAGGGGTCACTGAGGGGTCACTGGGGGGTCACTGAGGGGTCACTGAGGGGTCACTGAGGGGTCACTGAGGGGTCTGGGGGGTCACTGAGGGGTCTGGGGGTCACTGAGGGGTCACTGAGGGGTCTGAGGGGTCACTGAGGGGTCACTGAGGGGTCACTGAGGGGTCTGAGGGGTCTGGGGGTCACTGAGGGGTCACTGAGGGGTCACTGAGGGGTCTGAGGGGTCACTGAGGGGTCTGGGGGTCACTGAGGGGTCACTGAGGGGTCTCTGAGGGTCACTGAGGGGTCACTGAGGGGTCACTGAGGGGTCTGGGGGTCACTGAGGGGTCACTGAGGGGTCACTGAGGGGTCTGAGGGGTCACTGAGGGGTCTGGGGGTCACTGAGGGGTCACTGAGGGGTCTGAGGGGTCACTGAGGGGTCATTGAGGGGTCACTGAGGGGTCTGAGGGGTCTGGGGGTCACTGAGGGGTCACTGAGGGGTCACTGAGGGGTCTGGGGGTCACTGAGGGGTCACTGAGGGGTCTGAGGGGTCACTGAGGGGTCATTGAGGGGTCACTGAGGGGTCTGAGGGGTCTGGGGGTCACTGAGGGGTCACTGAGGGGTCTGAGGAAAAAAATGGGAAAAAAATCGGGAAAAATTCGAAAAAAATCAGAAAAAAATCGAAAAAAAATGGGAAAAAATCCCCCCAAAACTTTTGGAAATGGGAAAAAAATGAAATAAAAATTGAAAAACAATGGGAAAAAAAATCGGAAAAAAATCCGAAAAAAATCCGAAAAAAATCCGAAAATAATGGAAAAAAAATCAGAAAAAAATCGGAAAAAAATGGGAAAAAATCCCAAAAAATCCCCCAAAAATTTTGGAAATGGGAAAAAAATGAAATAGAAAAGGAAAAAAAAATGGAAAAAAATGGGAAAAAAATCGGAAAAAAATCAGAAAAAAATGGAAAAAAAATCAGAAAAAAATCGGAAAAAATGGAAAAAAATCCCCCCAAAAAATTTTGGAAATGGGGAAAAAAATGGAATAAAAATGGAAAAAAAACTGGAAAAAAATGGGAAAAAAATCAGAAAAAAATCGGAAAAAAATGGGAAAAAAATCCCAAAAAATCCCCCAAAAATTTTGGAAATGGGAAAAAAGTGAAATAGAAAAGGAAAAAAAAATGGAAAAAAATCGGAAAAAAATCAGAAAAAATTGGAAAAAAAATCAGAATAAAATCCGAAAAAAAATGGGAAAAAATCCCCAAAAAAATTTTGCAAATGGGAAAAAAATGAAATACAAATCAAAAAAAAAAAGGGAAAAAATGGAAAAAAAATCGGAAAAAAATCCGAAAAAAATCCGAAGAAAATGGAAAAAAAATCAGAAAAAAATCGGAAAAAAATAGATCCAAAAAATCCCCAAAAAAAGTTTGCAAATGGGAAAAAAATGAAATAAAAATGGAAAAAAAAAATGGAAAAAAATGGGACAAAAATCAGAAAAAAATCAGAAAAAATCGAAAAAAATCAGAAAAAAATCGAAGAAAAATGGGAGGAAATCCCCCAAAAACATTTTGCAAATGGGAAAAAAATGAAATAAAAATGGAAAAAAAAATGGAAAAATATGGGAAAAAAATTGGAAAAAAATCCAAAAAAAATGGAAAAAAATCAGAAAAAAATAGAAAAAAAAAAGGGATAAAAATCCCAAAAAAAAATCTCCAAAAAAATTTTGCAAATGGGAAAAAAATGAAATAAAGATGGGACAAAAAATGGAAAAAAATGGGAAAAAAATCAGAAAAAAATCAGAAAAAAATCGGAAAAAATCAGAAAAAAATCGGAAAAAAATGGGAAAAAATCCCAAAAAATCCCCAAAAAAAGTTTGCAAATGGGAAAAAAATGAAATAAAGATGGGACAAAAAATGGAAAAAAATGGGAAAAAAATCAGAAAAAAATCAGAAAAAAATCGGAAAAAATCAGAAAAGAATCGAAAAAAAATGGGAAAAAATCCCCAAAAAAATTTTTGGAAGTGGGAAAAAAATGGAATAAAAATGGAAAAAAAACTGGAAAAAAATGGGGAAAAAATCGGAAAAAAATCGGAAAAAATCGAAAAAAAATCAGAAAAAAATCGAAAACAATGGGAAAAAATCCCCCAAAAAATTTTGCAAATGGGAAAAAAATGAAGTAAAAATGGAAAAAAAAAATGGAAAAAAATGGGAATAAAATTGGAAAAAAATCCGAAAAAATGGAAAAAAATCAGAAAAAAATAGAAAAAAAAAGGGATAAAAATCCCAAAAAAATCACCAAAAAAATTTTGCAAATGGCAAAAAAATGAAATAAAAATGGGAAAAAAAAATGGACAAAAATGGGACAAAAATCAGAAAAAAATCAGAAAAAAATCGAAAAAAAAGTCAGAAAAAAATCGGAAAAAATCAGAAAAAAATCGAAAAAAAATGGGAAAAAGTCCCCAAAAAAATTTTGCAAATGGCAAAATAATGAAATAAAAATGGAAAAAAAAATGGAAAAAAATGGGAAAAAAATGGGAAAAAAATCGGAAAAAAATCAGAAAAAAATGGAAAAAAATCGGAAAAAAAATCGAAAAAAAATCGGAAAAAATCCCAAAAAATCCCCAAAATTCCCCAAAAATTCCCAAAAACCCCCTGGCTCTCGGCAGAGCGACGAGCTGGGGGTGCAGAAGCGGCTGCGCACCGAGGTGATCCAGCTCGAGGACACGCTGGCCCAGGTGCGCAAGGAGTACGAGATGCTGCGCATCGAGTTCGAGCAGAACCTGGCGGCCAACGAGCAGGCGGGTGAGGGGGCACCTGGGGGGCACCTGGAGGGCGGTTAAAGGGGGTCTGGGGGCACCTGGAGGGGGTTAAAGGGGGTTTGGGGGCACCTGGGGGGGGTCTGGGGGCACCTGGGGGGCACCTGGGGGGCATCTGAGGGGGTTAAAGGGGGTTTGGGGCCATCTGGGGGGGTCTGGGGGCACATGGGGGGCACCTGGGGGCACCTGAAACACACCTTGGGGCACCTGGGGGGGCTTAAAGGGGGTTTGGGAGCACCTGGGGGGGTTTGGGGATGGTTTGGGGTCACCTGGGGGGGGTTAAAGGGAGTTTGGGGGGGTCTGGGGGCACCTGAAACACACCTGGGGGCACCTGAAATGCACCTGGGGGCACCTGGGGGGGGTTAAAGGGAGTTTGGGGCCACCTGAGGGGGGCGGTTTGGGGATGGTTTGGGGTCATTCGGGGGCCACCTGAGAGCGGTTCAAGGTGGTTTGGGGCCACCTGAGAGGGCACCTGGGGGTGGGAGGTCCGAGGCCGAACCTGGGTGCCCCGAGCGGCCGCCCTCAGCCGGTGCCCGCCCCGCCCCGTGCCAGGCCCCATCAACCGGGAGATGCGGCACCTGATCAGCTCCCTGCAGAACCACAACCACCAGCTCAAGGGCGACGTGCAGCGCTACAAGCGCAAGCTGCGCGAGGTGCAGGCCGAGATCGGCAAGGTGGGCGGGGCCTGGCCGGGGGCCGGGGGCGGGGCCGGGGGCCGGGGGCGGGGCCTCGGAGTCCTGGGGGGGGGGGGGGGGGTGTCCGGCGGGGTTGTTTGAAAAAGGGGGTGCGGGCCCTTTAAGAGTTTGGGGTGGGTCCTTTGGGAGGTGGGTGTGGCCCCCTTTAGGAGTTGGGTGTGGTCCCTTTAAGAGTTGGGTGTGGCCCCCTTTAAGAGTTGGGTGTGGCCCCCTTTAAGAGTTGGGTGTGGTCCCTTTAAGAGCTGGGTGCAGCCCCTTTAAGAGTTGGGGGTGGGTTCTTTAAGAGTTGGGTGTGGCCCCTTTAATAGTTGGCTGTGGCTCCTTTAAGACTTCGGTGTGGGCCCTTTAAGAGTTGCCTGCGGTCCCTTTAAGAGTTTGGTGTGGCCGTTTTAAGAGACGGGTGTGTCCCCTTTAAGAGTTGGGTGTGGTCCCTTTAACAGTTGGGTGTGGCCCCTTTAAGAGTTGGGTGTGGCCCCTTTAAGAGTTGTGTGTGGCCCCTTTAAGAGCTGGGAGTGGCTCCTTTAAGAGTTCGGTGTGGTTCTATTAAGAGGGCGTGGGCACATTAAGGAGCGCGGCCCCTTTAAGAGTTGGCTGTGGGTCCTTTAAGAGTTGGGTGTGGCCTCTTTAATAGTTGGGTGTGGTCCCTTTAAGAGTTGGGTGTGGCCCTTTTAAGAGACGGGTGTGGCCCCTTTAAGAGTTGGGTATGGCCCCCTTTAAGAGTTGGGTGTGGTCCCTTTAAGAGCTGGGTGCAGCCCCTTTAAGAGTTGGGGGTGGGTCCTTTAAGAGTTGGGTGAGGCCCCTTTAATAGTTGGGTATGGTCCCTTTAAGACTTTGGTGTGGGCCCTTTAAGAGTTGTCTGCGGTCCCTTTAAGAGTTGGGTGTGGTCCCTTTAACAGTTGGGTGTGGCCCCTTTAAGAGTTGGGTGTGGCCCCTTTAAGAGTTGGGTGCAGCCCCTTTAAGAGTTGGGCGTGGTCCCTTTAAGAGTTCGGTGTGGTTCTATTAAGAGGATGTGGCCACATTAAGGAGTGCGGCCCCTTTAAGAGTTGGGTGTGGTCCCTTTACGATTTTGGTGTGGCCCCTTTAAGAGTTGGGTGTGGCCCCTTTAAGAGTTGGGTGTGGCCCCTTTAAGACTTTGGTGTGGGCCCTTTAAGAGTTGTCCGCGGTCCCTTTAAGAGTTGGGTGTGGCCGTTTTAAGAGACGGGTGTGTCCCCTTTAAGAGTTGGGTGTGGTCCCTTTAACAGTTGGGTGTGGCCCCTTTAAGAGTTGTGTGTGGCCCTTTTAAGGGCTGGGAGTGGCTTCTTTAAGAGTTCGGTGTGGTTCTATTAAGAGGACGTGGCCACATTAAGGAGCGCGGCCCCTTTAAGAGTTGGGTGCGGTCCCTTTAAGAGTTGGGTGCGGCCCCTTTAAGAGTTGGGTGTGGCCCCTTTAAGAGTTGGGTGCGGTCCCTTTAAGAGTTGGGTGCGGCCCCTTTAAGAGTTGGGTGTGGTCCCTTTAAGAGCTGGGTGCAGCCCCTTTAAGAGTTGGGGGTGGGTCCTTTAAGAGTTGGGTGAGGCCCCTTTAATAGTTGGGTATGGTCCCTTTAAGACTTTGGTGTGGGCCCTTTAAGAGTTGTCTGCGGTCCCTTTAAGAGTTGGGTGTGGTCCCTTTAACAGTTGGGTGTGGCCCCTTTAAGAGTTGGGTGTGGCCCCTTTAAGAGTTGGGTGCAGCCCCTTTAAGAGTTGGGCGTGGTCCCTTTAAGAGTTCGGTGTGGTTCTATTAAGAGGATGTGGCCACATTAAGGAGTGCGGCCCCTTTAAGAGTTGGGTGTGGTCCCTTTACGATTTTGGTGTGGCCCCTTTAAGAGTTGGGTGTGGCCCCTTTAAGAGTTGGGTGTGGCCCCTTTAAGACTTTGGTGTGGGCCCTTTAAGAGTTGTCCGCGGTCCCTTTAAGAGTTGGGTGTGGCCGTTTTAAGAGACGGGTGTGTCCCCTTTAAGAGTTGGGTGTGGTCCCTTTAACAGTTGGGTGTGGCCCCTTTAAGAGTTGTGTGTGGCCCTTTTAAGGGCTGGGAGTGGCTTCTTTAAGAGTTCGGTGTGGTTCTATTAAGAGGACGTGGCCACATTAAGGAGCGCGGCCCCTTTAAGAGTTGGGTGCGGTCCCTTTAAGAGTTGGGTGCGGCCCCTTTAAGAGTTGGGTGTGGCCCCTTTAAGAGTTGGGTGCGGTCCCTTTAAGAGTTGGGTGCGGCCCCTTTAAGAGTTGGGTGTGGGCCCTTTAAGAGTTGGGTGTGGCCCCTTTAAGAGTTGGGTGTGGGCCCTTTAAGAGTTGGGTGTGGCCCCCTTTAAGAGTTTGGTGTGGGCCCTTTAAGAGTTGGGTGCAGCCCCTTTAAGAGTTGGGTGTGGCCCCTTTAAGAGTTGGGTGCGGGCCCTTTAAGAGTTGTGTGCGGGCCCTTTAAGAGTTGGGTGTGGCCCCTTTAAGAGTTGGGTGCGGGCCCTTTAAGAGTTGGGTGTGGCCCCTTTAAGAGTTGGGTGCAGCCCCTTTAAGAGTTGGGTGTGGCCCCTTTAAGAGTTGGGTGCGGGCCCTTTAAGAGTTTGGTGTGGCCCCTTTAAGAGTTGGGTGTGGTTCTATTAAGAGGGCGTGGCCACATTTAGGAGTGTGGCCCCTTTAAGATTTGGGTGTGGCCCCTTTAAGAGTTTGGTGTGGCCCCTTTAAGAGCAGGGCGTGGCCCCTTTAAGAGCGGTGGCAGTGCTTAAAAGGGCGTGGCCCCTTTAGAAGCGGCACGTGCCCCCTTTAAAAATGGGGCATGACCCCTTTAAAAATGGCAGTATGGCCCCTTTAGAAACAGGGCGTTGCCCCTTTAAAAATGGGGCGTTGACGCCTTTAAAAATGGCGACATGGCCCCTTTAAAAACGGGGGCATTGCCCCTTTAAAAACAGGGTGTGGCCCCTTTAAAAATGGGGCATGACCTCTTTAAAAATGGCAGCATGGCCCCTTTAAAAACAGGGCGTTGCCCCTTTAAAAACAGGGCGTGGTGCCTTTAAAAACAGGGACATGGCCCCTTTAAAAATGGGGCATGACCCCTTTAAAAATGGCAGCATTGCCCCTTTAAAAACAGGGCATTGCTCCTTTAAAAATGGCGGCGTGGCCCCTTTAAAAACAGGGCGTTGCCCCTTTAAAAATGGGCCATGACCCCTTTAAAAATGGCGGCATGGCCCCTTTAAAAACAGAGGCATTGCCCCTTTAAAATCAAGGCATTGCCCCTTTAAAAACAGGGACATGGCCCCTTTAAAAACAGGGCGTTGCCCCTTTAAAAATGGGGCATGACCCCTTTAAAAATGGCGGCATGGCCCCTTTAAAAATGGAGGCACTGCCCCTTTAAAAACAGGGCATTGCCCCTTTAAAAACAGGGACGTGGCCCCTTTTAAAAACAGGGCATTGCCCCTTTAAAAACAGGGTGTGGCCCCTTTAAAAACAGGGACATGGCCCCTTTAAAAACGGGGCGTTGCCCCTTTAAAAATGGGGCATGACCCCTTTAAAAATGGCGGCATGGCCCCTTTAAAAATGGAGGCACTGCCCCTTTAAAAACAGGGCATTGCCCCTTTAAAAACAGGGCGTTGCCCCTTTAAAAACAGGGACATGGCCCCTTTAAAAACAGGGACATGGCCCCTTTAAAAACAGGGCGTTGCCCCTTTAAGCCCCTCCCCCCTTTAACCCCTCCTCCCCCCCTTCTCTCCCCAGCTCCGCCTCCAGGCCAGCGGGGCCCCTCCCCCCCCCCTCCCCCCGCCCCCTCCGCCCCTCCCCCGCCCCCTCCCCCCTCCTCCGGCTCCGCCCCTCCCCCCGAGGAAGCCCCTCCCCCCCTCCCCACCCCCGCCCCTCCCCCCGCCCCCTCCGACGACCCCCCCAAAGAGGGCGCGGCCTCCTCCGGCCCCTCCCCCCACCAGGACCCCCCCAAAGCCGCCCCTCCCCCCCCCAAGGAAGAAGAGGAGGAGCCCCCCGGCCCCTCCCCCACCCCCGCGACCCCTCAGGCCCCCCCCGCCCCCAGCCCCGCCCCCACCTCCCAGCCCCGCCCCCTCAAGGACACGCCCCCCGCCCCTCCCCCACCCCGGCCCCCGCCCCGAGCGGGGGATGGGCGGGGCCGGGGTGGGGGAGGGGCGGCCGCGGGGGGAGCGGGAGAGGCCCAAGGGGGGCCCCGAGGAGGCCAAGAAAAAGGACTCGGAGGTGCTGAAGCAGCTGCGGGCCGAGCTCAAGTGAGGGGGCGGGGCTCTATGCAAATGAGATGCAGATGAGGGCGGCGGGAGGGGTCGGGGAGGGGAGGTGGGGGGGTGTGGGGTGGGTTTGGGGGGGGGGTTGGGGGGTTTTGGGGGGGGTTTTGGGGGTGGGTTGGGGGAGTTTGGGAGGGGTCGGGAGTGTTTGGGAGAGGGAATTGGGGGGTTTATGCTAATGAGATGTAAATGAGAGTCTAATGAGGGTGGTGGGAGGATGAGGGGAGGGGAGGTGGGGGGGAGTGGGGAGGTTTTGGGGGGGTTTGAGGGAGTTTTGGGAGGTCGGGGGTGTTTGGGAGGGGGAATTGGGGGGTTTATGCTAATGAGATGCAAATGAGAGTCTAATGAGGGTGATGGGAGGGTTTGAGGAGGGGAGCTGGGGGGTGTGGGGTGGTTTTGGGGGGGTTTGGGGGGGTTTGGGGGAGTTTGGGAGGGGTCGGGGGTGTTTGGAAGGGAGAATTGAGGCATTTATGCAAACGAGATGCAAATGAGAGTCTAATGAGGGCGGTGGGAGAGGTTGGGGAGGGGAGGTGGGGGGGAGAGGGGGGGTTTGGGGGGGTTTTGGGGGGGGTTTTGGGTGATTTTAGGAGGGGTCGGGGGTGTTTGGGAGGGAGAATTGGGGTGTTTATGCAAATGAGATGCAAATGAGAGTCTAATGAGGGTGGTGGGATGGGTTTGGGGAGGGGAGGTGGGGGGGAGTGGGGAGGGTTTGGGGGGGGTTGGGGGATCTTTGGGGGGGGTTTGGGGGGATTTTGAGAGGGGTCGGAGGTGTTTGGGAGGGGGAATTGGGGCCTTTATGCAAATGAGATGCTAATGAGGGCGGCGGGAGGGGTCGGGGAGGGGAGGTGGGGGGGTGTGGGGTGGTTTTGGGGGGTTTGGGGGGGTGGTTTGGGGGAGTTTGGGAGGGGTCGGGGGTGTTTGGGAGGGGGAATTGGGGCCTTTATGCAAATGAGATGCAGATGAGAATCTAATGAGGGTGGTGGGAGGGTTTGGGGAGGGGAGGTGGGGGGGAGTTGGGAGAATTTGGGGGGATTTTGGAGGATTTTGGGAGGGGTCGGGGGTGTTTGGCAGGGAGAATTGGGGTGTTTATGCAAATGAGATGCTAATGAGGCCAGGTATGCAAATTAGGTCTGCCGAACCTATCAAGGATCAATGAAGGGATCGGGGGATTTTTAGCGGGAATTTTTGAGGTTTCAGGGAGGGAATTTGGGGCCACCGGGGGGGTGAAATCAAAGGGGCCGGGTGACTTTTAGGATGCAAATGAGATGCAAATGAGACCAGATATGCAAATCGGGGGGGGTTAAGGGTGTTCAGAGGGGTGGAGGCGATTTTGGGGGGATTTTTTGGGGTCTCAGGGAGGGAATTTGGGGTCTCCTTCTAAACTACAGGGCGGAAATGCGTGCTTCTTATTATGCAAATGAGATGCTAATGAGGCCAGGTATGCAAATTAGGCCTGCCGAACCTATCAAGGATCAACGAAGGGATCGGGGGATTTTTAGCGGGAATTTTTGAGGTTTCAGGGAGAGAATTTGGGGCCACCGGGGGGTGAAATGAAAGGGGTGGGGGGCGACTTTGGGGATGCAAATGAGATGCAAATGAGATGCAAATGACCGCAGGAAGGCGCAGGAGAGCCAGAAGGAGATGAAGCTGCTGCTGGACATGTACAAATCGGCCCCCAAGGAGCAGCGCGACAAGGTCACGCTCATGGCCGCCGAGAGGAAGAGCAAGGCCGAGGTCATTAGCATTAATTAACGCTAATTAGCTCCATTGAGCGCTCCGGGATGGAGCCAGGGCGGTAACGAGGCGCTAACGAGGCGTTAACGAGGCGTTAATGAGGCGTTAGGAACGTGGAAATGGGAATAAAGGGAGGAAATTTGGGGGTAATGAGATGCTGATGAGATGCGAGTTTTATGTTAATTAAGGGTTCCAAAGTGCCCTGCCACAGGTGATGGGGTTAATGAGTTTAGCTGCCTAATTAATTATCAGCTGCTGAGTTCTTATTAATGAATGGTGCGCATTAATTAATTCTGGGTTAATTAATTACTAATGAGTCACCTTTCATTAACGAGCTTAAGGAGCTGGAGGATCCAAAGATGGCTCTCATTAATGATCTCCGTTAATTAACTTTTGCCATTAACTACTTAGCTTCTATCAATTAATTAACTGAATTAACTAATTAATTATCATTAATTGCCCTTCATTAACGAGCTGGTGGAGTGGGAGCCAAAGCTCCTCCCGCTATTAACTGTTCTCTGTAATTAATGGCTGCTCATTAATTACCGGCCCCATTATTCAATAATTTTTCCCTTCATTAGTGACTGTTAATTAATTAACTAATGGAACACTCATTCACTGATTCATTAATTAGTCGGTAATTAATAGGTTAATTTATCAGTTGGGGGAGCAAGAGCCAAAACTTCTCTCGTTCGTTAAGTCATTAATCCATGAGCTTTTAGCAATTAATCATTCTTTAATTAGTTGTAGTTAGTTAATTAATGGATTAATTAATCCTCTGGAAGAGCCGTGGGGGCATTGGAGGAGCAAAAGTGGTGCCAGGGCCAAAACTCTTGCCTTTAATTAACTTCCCTAATTAGCCTATTAGCTGCTATTAATGAACTCATTAAAAATTAATTCGTGATTAATTAATGCCTCTTAATTAGCTGGAGGAGCTGGAGCGGCGCCAGAGCCAAAACCTCCCGCCATTAACAGATAATTAATGATTGTTAATTAGCTGGAGGAGCTGCGGGAGCGGCGGCAGAGCCGAAACTTCCCTCCATTAACAGCCGTCATTAACCCAGGAACTGTGGCTGGTTGATTGATTAATTCGTTGTTAATTAATTAGTTATTAATTAATAATTAATGAGTGTTAATTAGCTGGAGGAGCTGGCGGGAGTTGGAGCGGCGCCAGAGCCGAAACCTCCCCCGATTAACTCCTCCCGTTAACCCATGAACTTTCACTAATTAATTGATTAATTGCCAACTAACTAGGGATTAATTAAGGAGCGTTAATTAACTGGAGGAGCTGCGGGAGTGGGAGAGGCGCTAGAGCCGAAACTTCCCTCCAATAACAGCCGCCATTAACCCATGAACTCTGGCTGCTTAATTGATTAATTACCAATTAATGAGTGCTAATTAGCTGGAGGAGCTGGCAGGAGTTGGAGCGGCGCCAGAGCCAAAACCTCCCGCCATTAACAGATAATTAATGAGTGTTAATTAGCTGGAGGAGCTGGCAGGAGTTGGAGCGGCGCCAGAGCCAAAACCTCCCGCCATTAACAGATAATTAATGAGTGTTAATTAGCTGGAGGAGCTGCGGGAGCAGCGGCAGAACCGAAACTTCCCTCCATTAACAGCCGTCATTAACCCAGGAACTGTGGCTGGTTGATTGATTAATTCGTTGTTAATTAATTAGTTATTAATTAATAATTAATGAGTGTTAATTAGCTGGAGGAGCTGGCGGGAGTTGGAGCGGCCCCAGAGCCGAAACCTCCCCCCATTAACTCCTCCCGTTAACCCATGAACTTTCATTAATTAATTAATTGCCAACTAACGAGGGATTAATTAAGGAGCGTTAATTAGCTGGAGGAGCTGCGGGAGTGGGAGAGGCGCTAGAGCCGAAACCTCCCTCCACTAACTCCTGCCATTAACCCATGAACTCTGGCTGGTTAATTGATTAATTACCAATTAAGGAGTGCTAATTAGCTGGAGGAGCTGGCAGGAGCTGGAGCGGCGCCAGAGCCAAAACCTCCCTCCATTAACAGATAATTAATGAGTGTTAATTAGCTGGAGGAGCTGCGGGAGCGGTGCCAGAGGCGAAAGTTCCCTCCATTAACAGCCGTCATTAACCCAGGAACTGTGGCTGGTTGATTAATTATTTATTAATTAATTAGTTATTAATTAATAATTAATGAGTGTTAATTAGCTGGAGGAGCTGGCGGGAGTTGGAGCGGTGCCAGAGCCGAAACTTCCCTCCGTTAACGGCCGCCATTAACCCATGAGCTCTGGCTGGTTAATCGATCGATTAATAATTAATTAATAATTAATGAGGGCTAATTAGCTGGAGGTGCTGGCAGAAGCTGGAGTGACACCAGAGCCAAAACCTCCCTCCATTAACAGCCGTCATTAACCCATGAGCTCTGGCTGGTTAATCGATCGATTAATAATTAATTAATAATTAATGAGTGTTAATTAGCTGGAGGTGCTGGCAGGAGCTGGAGCGGCGCCAGAGCCAAAACCTCCCTCCGTTAACTCCTGCCATTAACCCATGAGCTCTGCCTGGTTAATCGATCGATTAATAATTAATTAATAATTAATGAGGGCTAATTAGCTGGAGGTGCTGGCAGGAGCTGGAGCGGCGCCAGAGCCAAAACCTCCCTCCGTTAACTCCTGCCATTAACCCATGAGCTCTGGCTGGTTAATTCATTAATTAGTTAATAATAATATATTAATTAACTAATTCCAACCTAATTAACGATTCGTTAACGGCCTCCAATCAGCTGGAGGAGCTGCGGGGGCGCTGGCGGGAGCTGGAGGAGCGGGAGCGGCGCGAGAGCAAGAAGCTGGCGGACGAGGAGGCGCTGAGGAGGCTCCGCCTGAGCGAGGAGCAGATCGAGCACCTGCAGCGGCGCCTGGCGGCCACCAAACAGGTCAGGGACGAGCCCGGGACCGGGGCCGGGACAGGGCAGGGCCACCTCGGGGGGGTGGGACACACGGGAGAGGGGTGGGAGAGGAGTTACGGGCCAGTTACTGGTGTGCATCGCGGGGCAAGATGGCCGCCGTGAGGTCGCGGGGCAATATGGCTGCTGTGAGGTCACAGGGCAATATGGCTGCCGTCAGATTAAGGGGCAATATGGCTGCCGTGAGGTCACAGGGCAATATGGCTGCCATCAGATTAAGGGGCAATATGGCTGCCGTGAGGTCACAGGGCAATATGGCTGCCGTCAGATTAAGGGGCAATATGGCTGCCGTGAGGTCACAGGGCAATATGGCTGCTGTCAGATCGTGTGCCAATATGGCTGCCATGAGGTCACAGGGCAATATGGCTGCCGTCAGATTAAGGGGCAATATGGCTGCCGTGAGGTCACAGGGCAATATGGCTGCCGTCAGATCGTGTGCCAATATGGCTGCCATGAGGTCACAGGGTAATACGGCTGCCGTCAGATTAAGGAGCAGTATGGCCGCCGTGAGGTCACGGCGCAATATGGCTGCCGTGAGATCGTGTGCCAATATGGCCGCCATAGGATAATAGGCCAATATGGCCACTGTGAATTCACAGGGCAATATGGCCGCCATGAGATTGCGGGGCAGTATGGGTGCCATGACATCACAGGGCAATATGGCCGCCGTGAGCTCACAGGGCAACATGGCCACCATTAGAGCATGTGCCAATATGGCTGCCGTGAGATAATGGGCCAGTATGGCCACTGTGACATCACAGGGCAGTATGGCTGCCGTGAGATCGTGGGGCAATATATGGCTGCCATGAGATCACGGGGCAATATGGGTGCCATGACATCACAGGGCAATATGGCCGCCACAAGCTCACAGGGCAATATGGCCGCTGAGAGATCGCGGGGCAATATGGCCGCCATGACATCACAGGGCAGTATGGCTGCCGTGAGATCATGTGCCAATATGGCTGCCACGAGGTCACAGGGCAATATGGCTGCCGTGAGATCGTGTGCCAAAATGGCCGCCATGGAGCAATATGGCCGCCATGAGATCACGGGGCAATATGGCCGCCATAAGATAATGGGCCAATATGGCCGCCATAAGATAATAGGCCAGTATGGCCATTGTGACATCACAGGTCAAGATGGCCGCCACGAGTTCACAGGGCAATATGGCCACCGTGAGAGCACGTGCCAATATGGCTGCCGTGAGATAATGGGCCAGTATGGCCACTGTGACATCACAGGGCAAGATGGCCACCACAAGTTCACAGGGCAATATGGCCGCCATGAGATCGTGTGCCAATATGGCTGCCGTGAGGTCACAGGGCAATATGGCTGCCGTCAGATTAAGGAGCAGTATGGCCGCCATGAGATCACGGCGCAAGATGGCTGCCGTGAGATCGTGGGGCAATATGGCCGCCGTGAGATTGCGGGGCAGTATGGGTGCCATGACATCACAGGGCAATATGGCCGCCGTGAGATCACAGGGCAACATGGCCGCCATTAGAGCACGTGCCAATATGGCTGCCATAAGATAATGGGCCAATATGGCCACTGTGACATCACAGAGCAATATGGCTGCCGTGAGATCACGGGGCAATATGGCCGCCACGAGCTCACAGGGCAATATGGCCACCGTGAGAGCACCTGCCAATATGGCTGCCGTGAGATAATGGGCCAGTATGGCCACTGTGACATCACAGGGCAAGATGGCTGCCGTGAGATCGTGGGGCAATATGGCCGCCATAGGATAATGGGCCGATATGGCCACTGTGACATCACAAGGCA
Organism: Aphelocoma coerulescens; assembly: GCF_041296385.1. Classification (NCBI taxonomy): domain Eukaryota; kingdom Metazoa; phylum Chordata; class Aves; order Passeriformes; family Corvidae; genus Aphelocoma; species Aphelocoma coerulescens. The sequence continues at coordinate 51,315 of NW_027183529.1, forward strand.
ATATGGCCGCCACGAGTTCACAGAGCAATATGGCCACCGTGAGAGCACGTGCCAATATGGCTGCCGTGAGATAAAGGGCCAGTATGGCCACTGTGACATCACAGGGCAAGATGGCTGCCATGAGATCGTGGGGCAATATGGCTGCCGTGAGATTGTGTGCCAATATGGCCGCCATAGGATAATAGGCCAATATGGCCACTGTGAATTCACAGGGCAATATGGCCGCCATGAGATTGCGGGGCAGTATGGGTGCCATGACATCACAGGGCAATATGGCCGCCGTGAGCTCACAGGGCAACATGGCCACCATTAGAGCATGTGCCAATATGGCTGCCGTGAGATAATGGGCCAGTATGGCCACTGTGACATCACAGGGCAAGATGGCTGCCGTGAGATCACGGGGCAATATGGCCGCCACGAGCTCACAGGGCAATATGGCCACCGTGAGAGCACCTGCCAATATGGCTGCCGTGAGATAATGGGCCAGTATGGCCACTCTGACATCACAGGGCAATATGGCCACCGTGAGATCACAGGGCAACATGGCCGCCATTAGAGCACGTGCCAATATGGCTGCCGTGAGCTCACAGGGCAATATGGCCGCCATGAGATCATGGGGCAATATGGCCGCCATAGGATAATGGGCCAATATGGCCACTGTGACATCACAGGGCAATATGGCCGCCACGAGTTCACAGAGCAATATGGCCGCCATGAGATCACAGGGCAATATGGCCACCGTGAGAGCACGTGCCAATATGGCTGCCGTGAGATAAAGGGCCAGTATGGCCACTGTGGCATCACAGGGCAAGATGGCTGCCGTGAGATCGTGTGCCAATATGGCCGCCATAAGATAATGGGCCAGTATGGCCACTGTGACATCACAGGGCAATATGGCCACCACGAGTTCACAGGGCAATATGGCCACCGTGAGATTGTGTGCCAATATGGCCGCCATAAGATAATGGGCCGATATGGCCACTGTGACATCACAGGGCAAGATGGCTGCCGTGAGATCGTGGGGCAATATGGCCGCCGTGAGATTGCGGGGCAGTATGGGTGCCATAAGATAATGGGCCAGTATGGCCACTGTGACATCACAGGGCAATATGGCTGCCGTGAGATTGCGGGGCAATATGGCTGCCATGACATCACAGGGCAATATGGCCGCCATGAGCTCACAGGGCAATATGGCCGCTGAGAGATCGTGTGCCAATATGGCTGCCACGAGGTCACAGGGCAATATGGCTGCCGTGAGATCGTGTGCCAGAATGGCCGCCATGGAGCAATATGGCCACCATGACATCACAGGGCAATATGGCCGCCATGAGATCACGGGGCAATATGGCCGCCATAAGATAATGGGCCAATATGGCCGCCATAAGATAGTAGGCCAGTATGGCCACTGTGACATCACAGGGCAATATGGCCGCCACGAGTTCACAGGGCAATATGGCCACCGTGAGAGCACGTGCCAATATGGCTGCCGTGAGATAATGGGCCAATATGGCCACCATGACATCACAGGGCAAGATGGCTGCCGTGAGATAATGGGGCAGTATGGCCGCCATGAGATAATGGGCCGATATGGCCACTCTGACATCACAGGGCAATATGGCTGCCGTGAGATCGTGGGGCAATATGGCCGCCATAGGATAATGGGCCAATATGGCTGCCACTGTGACATCACAGGGCAATATGGCCGCCACGAGTTCACAGAGCAATATGGCCGCCACGAGTTCACACAGCAATATGGCCGCCATGAGATCACAGGGCAATATGGCCACCGTGAGAGCACGTGCCAATATGGCTGCTGTGAGATAATGGGCCAGTATGGCCACTGTGGCATCACAGGGCAAGATGGCTGCCATGAGATCACGGGGCAATATGGCTGCCGTGAGATCGTGGGGCAATATGGCTGCCGTGAGATCGTGTGCCAATATGGCTGCCATAAGATAATGGGCCAGTATGGCCACCGTGACATCACAGGGCAATATGGCCGCCACGAATTCACAGGGCAATATGGCCGCCATGAGATCACAGGGCAATATGGCCGCCACGAGTTCACAGGGCAATATGGGCGCCATGAGATCACGGGGCAATATGGCCGCCACGAGCTCACAGGGCAATATGGCCACCGTGAGAGCACGTGCCAATATGGCTGCCGTGAGATAATGGGCCAGTATGGCCCCCATGACATCACAGGGCAAGATGGCTGCCGTGAGATCGTGGGGCAATATGGCCACCGTGAGAGCACGTGCCAATATGGCCACCATAAGATAATGGGCCAATATGGCCACTGTGACATCACAGGGCAATATGGCCGCCACAAGCTCCCAGGGCAATATGGCCGCTGAGGGATCGCGGGTCAATATGGCCACCGTGAGATCGTGTGCCAATATGGCTGCCACGAGGTCACAGGGCAATATGGCTGCCATGAGGTCACAGGGCAATATGGCTGCCGTGAGATCGTGTGCCAGAATGGCCGCCATGGAGCAATATGGCCACCATGACATCACAGGGCAATATGGCCGCCATGAGATCACGGGGCAATATGGCCGCCACGAGCTCACAGGGCAATATGGCCACCGTGAGAGCACCTGCCAATATGGCTGCCGTGAGATAATGGGCCAGTATGGCCACTCTGACATCACAGGGCAATATGGCCACCGTGAGATCACAGGGCAACATGGCCGCCATTAGAGCACGTGCCAATATGGCTGCCGTGAGCTCACAGGGCAATATGGCCGCCATGAGATCATGGGGCAATATGGCCGCCATAGGATAATGGGCCAATATGGCCACTGTGACATCACAGGGCAATATGGCCGCCACGAGTTCACAGAGCAATATGGCCGCCATGAGATCACAGGGCAATATGGCCACCGTGAGAGCACGTGCCAATATGGCTGCCGTGAGATAAAGGGCCAGTATGGCCACTGTGGCATCACAGGGCAAGATGGCTGCCGTGAGATCGTGTGCCAATATGGCCGCCATAAGATAATGGGCCAGTATGGCCACTGTGACATCACAGGGCAATATGGCCACCACGAGTTCACAGGGCAATATGGCCACCGTGAGATTGTGTGCCAATATGGCCGCCATAAGATAATGGGCCGATATGGCCACTGTGACATCACAGGGCAAGATGGCTGCCGTGAGATCGTGGGGCAATATGGCCGCCGTGAGATTGCGGGGCAGTATGGGTGCCATAAGATAATGGGCCAGTATGGCCACTGTGACATCACAGGGCAATATGGCTGCCGTGAGATTGCGGGGCAATATGGCTGCCATGACATCACAGGGCAATATGGCCGCCATGAGCTCACAGGGCAATATGGCCGCTGAGAGATCGTGTGCCAATATGGCTGCCACGAGGTCACAGGGCAATATGGCTGCCGTGAGATCGTGTGCCAGAATGGCCGCCATGGAGCAATATGGCCACCATGACATCACAGGGCAATATGGCCGCCATGAGATCACGGGGCAATATGGCCGCCATAAGATAATGGGCCAATATGGCCGCCATAAGATAGTAGGCCAGTATGGCCACTGTGACATCACAGGGCAATATGGCCGCCACGAGTTCACAGGGCAATATGGCCACCGTGAGAGCACGTGCCAATATGGCTGCCGTGAGATAATGGGCCAATATGGCCACCATGACATCACAGGGCAAGATGGCTGCCGTGAGATAATGGGGCAGTATGGCCGCCATGAGATAATGGGCCGATATGGCCACTCTGACATCACAGGGCAATATGGCTGCCGTGAGATCGTGGGGCAATATGGCCGCCATAGGATAATGGGCCAATATGGCTGCCACTGTGACATCACAGGGCAATATGGCCGCCACGAGTTCACAGAGCAATATGGCCGCCACGAGTTCACACAGCAATATGGCCGCCATGAGATCACAGGGCAATATGGCCACCGTGAGAGCACGTGCCAATATGGCTGCTGTGAGATAATGGGCCAGTATGGCCACTGTGGCATCACAGGGCAAGATGGCTGCCATGAGATCACGGGGCAATATGGCTGCCGTGAGATCGTGGGGCAATATGGCTGCCGTGAGATCGTGTGCCAATATGGCTGCCATAAGATAATGGGCCAGTATGGCCACCGTGACATCACAGGGCAATATGGCCGCCACGAATTCACAGGGCAATATGGCCGCCATGAGATCACAGGGCAATATGGCCGCCACGAGTTCACAGGGCAATATGGGCGCCATGAGATCACGGGGCAATATGGCCGCCACGAGCTCACAGGGCAATATGGCCACCGTGAGAGCACGTGCCAATATGGCTGCCGTGAGATAATGGGCCAGTATGGCCCCCATGACATCACAGGGCAAGATGGCTGCCGTGAGATCGTGGGGCAATATGGCCACCGTGAGAGCACGTGCCAATATGGCCACCATAAGATAATGGGCCAATATGGCCACTGTGACATCACAGGGCAATATGGCCGCCACAAGCTCCCAGGGCAATATGGCCGCTGAGGGATCGCGGGTCAATATGGCCACCGTGAGATCGTGTGCCAATATGGCTGCCACGAGGTCACAGGGCAATATGGCTGCCATGAGGTCACAGGGCAATATGGCTGCCGTGAGATCGTGTGCCAGAATGGCCGCCATGGAGCAATATGGCCACCATGACATCACAGGGCAATATGGCCGCCATGAGATCACGGGGCAATATGGCCGCCATGAGCTCACAGGGCAACATGGCCGCCATTAGAGCACGTGCCAATATGGCTGCCGTGAGATAATGGGCCAATATGGCCACTGTGACATCACAGAGCAGTATGGCTGCCGTGAGATCACGGGGCAATATGGCTGCCGTGAGAGCACGTGCCAATATGGCTGCCGTGAGATAATGGGCCAGTGTGGCCACTGTGACATCACAGGGCAATATGGCCGCCATGAGATCATGTGCCAATATGGCCGCCATAAGATAATGGGCCGATATGGCCACTGTGACATCACAGGGCAATATGGCTGCCGTGACATCACGTGCCAACATGGCCGCCATGAGCTCTTGTTTTCCAGCCCCCATATTGCACCCAGGGCACCATGGGACCTCATGGCGGCCATCTTGCCCCACCCCCTCATGGCGGCCATCTTGTCCCTTGCCATCATGGCGGCCATCTTGTCCCTTGCCATCATGGCGGCCATCTTGTCCCCGTGGATTATTGTATCTCCTCATGGTGGCCATCTTGTCCCTTTCCATCGTGGCGGCCATCTTATCCCCGTGGATTATTATATCTCCTCACGGCGGCTATCTTGCCCCCCCCCCATGGCATCCATCTTACCCCACCCCCTCACGGGGGCCATCTTACCCCACCCCCTCACGGCAGCCATCTTACCCCACCCCTTCCTGGCAGCCATCTTCCCCCTCCTGGCGGCCATCTCACCCCACCCCTTCCTGGCAGCCATCTTGCCCCACCCCCTCACGGCATCCATCTCACCCCATCCGCTCACGGCGGCCATCTTACCCCACCCCCTCATGGCAACCATCTTACCCTACGCCTTCCTGGCGGCCATCTTACCCCACCCCTTCCTGGCAGCTATCTTCCCCCTCAAGGCAGCCATCTTCCCCACCCCCTCATGGCGGCCATCTTGTCCCCGTGGATTATTATATCTCCTCACGGCGGCTATCATTCCCCACCCCCCTCACGGCATCCATCTCACCCCACCCCTTCCTGGCAGCCATCTTCCCCCTCACGGCGGCCATCTTGCCCCACCCCTTCCTGGCAGCCATCTTCCCCCTCACGGCCTCCATCTTACCCCACCCCTTCCTGGCAGCCATCTTCCCCCTCACGGCATCCATCTTACCCCACCCCTTCCTGGCAGCCATCTTCCCCCTCACGGCCTCCATCTCACCCCACCCCTTCCTGGCAGCCATCTTCCCCCTCACGGCCTCCATCTTGCCCCACCCCTTCCTGGCAGCCATCTTCCCCCTCACGGCATCCATCTTGCCCCACCCCTTCCTGGCAGCCATCTTCCCCCTCACGGCCTCCATCTCACCCCACCCCTTCCTGGCAGCCATCTTCCCCCTCACGGCATCCATCTTGCCCCACCCCTTCCTGGCAGCCATCTTCCCCCTCACGGCCTCCATCTTACCCCACCCCTTCCTGGCAGCCATCTTCCCCCTCACGGCCTCCATCTCACCCCACCCCTTCCTGGCAGCCATCTTCCCCCTCACGGCGGCCATCTTGCCCCACCCCCCCTCACTGCCTCCATCTCTCTCCCCGCCCCCCCGCCGGCGGCCATCTTGCGGCAGGAGGAGGAGGCGCTGCTGTCGGAGATGGACGTGACGGGCCAGGCCTTCGAGGACATGCAGGAGCAGAACCTGCGGCTGCTGCAGCAGCTGCGCGAGAAGGACGACGCCAACTTCAAGCTCATGTCCGAGCGCATCAAGGCCAACCAGATCCACAAGCTGCTGCGCGAGGAGAAGGACGAGCTGGCCGAGCAGGTGCTGGCCCTCAAGGCCCAGGTGAGGCCTTAATTCGTCGTTAACGGCGCTTAGTTGTCGTTTGGCGGGCGCTAATAGCGTTTATTTGGTGCGTTGGTGGTGTTAATAGGCGCTAATCAAAGATTAATAATCGTTATTAGGTCTGTATTAGCGGTTAATGGCCGCTATGAGGTCTGTAATAGTCATTAATAGCTTTTATTAGCGTTTATTAGGCATTAATAGTTCTTTATTAGGTACTAATAGGTTTTATTAGGTCTTTAATAGTCATTGGTAGCGTTTATTAGGTCTCTAGTAGCCATTAATGAGCAGCTAATACCCGTTAATTGTTCCTTATTAGTCATTAATAGGCTTTATTAAGTCTCTAGTAGTTCTTAGTAACATTTATTAGGTGTCTAATAGCCTTTAATGAGCGACTAATAGCCGTTATTGGTTCTTTATTAGCCATTAATAGCCTTTATTAGGTCACTAGTAGTCATTAGTAGCACTTATTAGGTCTCTCGTAGCCATTAATGAGCGACTAATAGCTATTAAGAGCTCTTTATTAGCCACTAATAGGCTTTATTAGATTTCTAATAGCTATTAATGAGTAATTAATAACTGCTTAGTTGTGTATTAGTAAGTAATAGCCGCTATTAAGTCTCCAATAGCCATTATTAGTCTCTAATAGGTGTCTGATAGCCATTAATAGCCATTAATGAGTGACTAATAATTATGATTAGTTCCCTATTAGTAATTAATAGCCGCTATTAGGTGCCTAATAGCCATTAATGGCGTTTATTAGGGGTCTAATAGCCACTAATGAGTGGCTAATAGCTCTTATTAGTTCTTTATTAGCCATTAATAGTCTTTATTAGATCTCTAATAGTTATTAATAGTTTCTATTAGGTGACTGGTAGTCATTAATAGCCACTAATGAGTGACTAGTAATTGCTATTGGTTAGGTATTAGCCATTAATAGCCATTATTAGGTCTTTAATAGTCATTAATAGCACTTATTAGGCGTCTAATAACCATTAATGGGTGACTAGTAGCCATTAATAATTGTCTATTAGTCATTTATAGCCGTTATTAGGCCTCTATTAGCCACTGATGAGTAATTAATAGCCCTTATTAGTCTCTAGTCATAATTAATAGCTCCTATTAGGTGCTTAATAGCCATTAATGAGTGATTAATAATCGCTATTAGGTCTCTTATCAGCCATTAATAGCCCTTATTAGGTGCCTAATAGCCACTAATAGACATTAATAAGCGATTCATAATTGCAATTAATCGCTAATAGCCATTAATGGCTTCCTAATGGTCACTAATCATTCCTAATTAGCCAGTGATGGCGTTCTAATGGCCATTAATAATCTTTAATTAGCCGCTAATAGTCCTAATAACGCTCTAATAATTGCTAATAAACGCCTAATAACAGCGTGTGTTTTCCTAGTCATTAATGAATTTCGCTAATTAAGGGCTAATTAAGGGTTAATTAATTATTTCTGCGGGTGGAGGCGCAGCTGCAGGACCCAGAGGAGACCACGCAAGACCTAATAACGGACTAATTAGCCCTAATAATTGGCTAATAGCAGCTAATAATGGCCTGATTTTTCCTAATAATTGATTAATTTTGCTAATAAGCGGCTAATTAGGGGCTAATTAATCACCTGGGCAGGTGGAGGCGCAGCTGCAGGTGGTGCAGGACTCGGAGGAGACCACCCAAGACCTAATAACCGCTAATAATTGCTAATAATCAGCTAATAATTCCTTAATTTTGCCTAAAATCACCATAATTTCTGCTATTAACAAGCCGATTTCGCTAATTAGGAGTTAATTAATGGCTAATTGCTCACCTGGGCAGGTGGAGGCGCAGCTGCAGGTGGTGTAGAAGCTGGATGAGACCACCCAAGACCTAATAACGGCCTAATAACTGCTAATAATTGGCTAATAACTCCTTAATTTTGCCTAGAAACGCCGTAATTTCTGCTATTAACGAGCCGATTTCGCTAATTAGTGGTTAATTAATGACTAATTGCTCACCTGGGCAGGTGGAGGCGCAGCTGCAGGTGGTGCAGGACCCAGAGGAGACCACCCAGGACCTAATAATCGCTAATAATCAACTAATAACTGCTTAAGTTTGCCTAGAAAGGCCGTAATTTCTGCTATTAACGAGCCGATTTTGCTAATTAGGGGCTAATTAATGGCTAATTGCTCACCTGGGCAGGTGGAGGTGCAGCTGCAGGTGGTGCAGGACCCGGAGGAGACCACCCAAGACCTAATAAAGGCCTAATAACCGCGAATAATTGGCTAATTTTGGCTAATAAAGACCTAAAATCGCCGTAATTTCTGCTATTAACGAGCCGATTTTGCTAATTAGGGGCTAATTAATGACCAATTGCTCACCTGGGCAGGTGGAGGCGCAGCTGCAGGTGGTGCAGGACCCAGAGGAGACCACCCAAGACCTAATAAAGGCCTAACAATCGCTAATAATTGGCTAATTTTGGCTAATAAAGACCTAAAATCGCCGTAATTTCTGCTATTAACGAGCCGATTTCGCTAATTAGTGGTTAATTAATGACTAATTGCTCACCTGGGCAGATGGAGGCGCAGCTGCAGGTGGTGCAGGACCCAGAGGAGACCACCCAAGACCTAGTAACCGCTAATAACCACTAATAATCAGCTAATAACTCCTTAATTTTGCCTAGAAACGCCGTAATTTCTGCTATTAACGAGGCGATTTTGCTAATTAGTGACTAATTAATGGCTAATTGCTCACCTGGGCAGGTGGAGGCGCAGCTGCAGGTGGTGCAGGACTCGGAGGAGACCACCCAAGACCTAATAACCGCTAATAATTGCCTAATTTTGGCTAATTAAGGCCTAAAATCGCCGTAATTTCTGCTATTAACGAGCCGATTTTGCTAATTAGGAGCTAATTAATGGCTAATTGCTCACCTGGGCAGGTGGAGGCGCAGCTGCAGGTGGTGCAGGACCCGGAGGAGACCACCCAAGACCTAATAACGGCCTAATAACCGCTAATAATTGGCTAATTTCAGCTAATAAAGACCTAAAATCGCCGTAATTTCTGCTATTAACGAGCCGATTTCGCTAATTAGTGACTAATTAATGGCTAATTGCTCACCTGGGCAGGTGGAGGCGCAGCTGCAGGTGGTGCAGAAGCTGGATGAGACCATCCAAGACCTTATAAAGGCCTAATAACCGCTAATAATCGGCTAATTTTGGCTAATTAAGACCTAAAATCGCCGTAACTTCTGCTATTAACGAGCCGATTTCGCTAATTAGTGGTTAATTAATGACTAATTGCTCACCTGGGCAGGTGGAGGCGCAGCTGCAGGTGGTGCAGGACCCAGAGGAGACCACCCAGGACCTAATAATCGCTAATAATCAACTAATAACTGCTTAAGTTTGCCTAGAAAGGCCGTAATTTCTGCTATTAACGAGCCGATTTTGCTAATTAGGGGCTAATTAATGGCTAATTGCTCACCTGGGCAGGTGGAGGCGCAGCTGCAGGTGGTGCAGAAGCTGGAGGAGACCACCCAAGACCTAATAAAGGCCTAATAACCGCGAATAATTGGCTAATTTTGGCTAATAAAGACCTAAAATCGCCGTAATTTCTGCTATTAACGAGCCGATTTCGCTAATTAGTGGTTAATTAATGACTCATTGCTCACCTGGGCAGGTGGAGGCGCAGCTGCAGGTGGTGCAGGACCCGGAGGAGACCACCCAAGACCTAATAAAGGCCTAATAACCGCGAATAATTGGCTAATTTTGGCTAATAAAGACCTAAAATCACCATAATTTCTGCTATTAACGAGCCGATTTCGCTAATTAGTGACTAATTAATGGCTAATTGCTCACCTGGGCAGGTGGAGGCGCAGCTGCAGGTGGTGCAGGACTCGGAGGAGACCACCCAAGACCTAATAACCGCTAATAATTGCCTAATTTTGGCTAATTAAGACCTAAAATCGCCATAATTTCTGCTATTAACGAGGCGATTTTGCTAATTAGTGACTAATTAATGGCTAATTGCTCACCTGGGCAGGTGGAGGCGCAGCTGCAGGTGGTGCAGGACCCGGAGGAGACCACCCAAGACCTAATAACGGCCTAATAACCGCTAATAATTGGCTAATTTCAGCTAATAAAGACCTAAAATCGCCGTAATTTCTGCTATTAACGAGCCGATTTCGCTAATTAGTGACTAATTAATGGCTAATTGTTCACCTGGGCAGGTGGAGGCGCAGCTGCAGGTGGTGCAGAAGCTGGAGGAGACCACCCAAGACCTAATAAAGGCCTAACAATCGCTAATAATTGGCTAATTTTGGCTAATTAAGACCTAAAATCGCCGTAATTTCTGCTATTAACGAGCCGATTTTGCTAATTAGTGATTAATTAATGGCTAATTGCTCACCTGGGCAGGTGGAGGCGCAGCTGCAGGTGGTGCAGAAGCTGGAGGAGACCACCCAAGACCTAATAACGGCCTAATAACCACTAATAATCAGCTAATAACTCCTTAATTTTGCCTAAAATCGCCGTAATTTCTGCTATTAACGAGCTGATTTCGCTAATTAGGGGTTAATTAATGACTAATTGCTCACCTGGGCAGGTGGAGGCGCAGCTGCAGGTGGTGCAGGACCCGGAGGAGACCACACAAGACCTAATAACGGCCTAATAACCGCGAATAATTGGCTAATTTTGGCTAATAAAGACCTAAAATCGCCGTAATTTCTGCTATTAATGAGTCGATTTCGCTAATTAGTGACTAATTAATGGCTAATTGCTCACCTGGGCAGGTGGAGGCGCAGCTGCAGGTGGTGCAGGACCCGGAGGAGACCACCCAAGACCTAATAACCGCTAATAATTGGCTAATTTTGGCTAATAAAGGCCTAAAATTGCCGTAATTTCTGCTATTAACGAGCTGATTTCGCTAATTAGGGGTTAATTAATGGCTAATTGCTCACCTGGGCAGGTGGAGGCGCAGCTGCAGGTGGTGCAGGACTCGGAGGAGACCACCCAAGACCTAATAACGGCCTAATAATTGCCTAATTTTGGCTAATTAAGGCCTAAAATCGCCGTAATTTCTGCTATTAACGAGCCGGTTTCGCTAATTAGTGATTAATTAATGGCTAATTGCTCACCTGGGCAGGTGGAGGCGCAGCTGCAGGTGGTGCAGAAGCTGGAGGAGACCACCCAAGACCTAATAAGGGCCTAATAATTGCCTAATTTTGGCTAATTAAGGCCTAAAATCGCCGTAATTTCTGCTATTAACGAGCCGATTTCGCTAATTAGTGATTAATTAATGGCTAATTGTTCACCTGGGCAGGTGGAGGCGCAGCTGCAGGTGGTGCAGAAGCTGGAGGAGACCACCCAAGACCTAATAAGGGCCTAATAATTGCCTAATTTTGGCTAATTAAGGCCTAAAATCGCCGTAATTTCTGCTATTAACGAGCCGATTTCGCTAATTAGGAGCTAATTAATGACTAATTGCTCACCTGGGCAGGTGGAGGCGCAGCTGCAGGTGGTGCAGAAGCTGGATGAGACCACCCAAGACCTAATAAGGGCCTAATAATTGCCTAATTTTGGCTAATTAAGGCCTAAAATCGCCGTAATTTCTGCTATTAACGAGCCGATTTCGCTAATTAGTGATTAATTAATGGCTAATTGCTCACCTGGGCAGGTGGAGGCGCAGCTGCAGGTGGTGCAGAAGCTGGAGGAGAAGGAGCGGGGCCTGCAGAGCGCCCTGGGGGCCGTGGAGAAGGAGCTGAACCTGCGCTCGCAGGCGCTGGAGCTGCACAAGAGGAAGGTGAGGGGGGGAGGGGCTCAGGTGTGCCCAGGTGTGCCCAGGTGTGCCCCAGGTGTGCCCAGGTGTGCCCAGGTGTGCCCCAGGTGTGCCCAGGTGTGCCCCAGGTGTGCCCAGGTGTGCCCAGGGTGGGCTCAGGTGTGCCCCAGGTGTGCCCAGGTGTGCCCCAGGTGTGCCCCAGGTATGCCCAGGTGTGCCCCAGGTGTGCCCCAGGTGGGCTCAGGTGTGCCCCAGGTGTGCCCCAGGTGTGCCCCAGGTGGGCTCAGGTGTGCCCCAGGTGTGCCCCAGGTGTGCCCCAGGTGGGCTCAGGTGTGTCCAGGTGTGCCCCAGGGGTGCCCTGGGTGTGCCAGGGTGGGCTCAGGTGGGCTCAGGTGTGGCCAGGTGTGCCCCAGGTGTGCCCCAGGTGTGCCCAGGGTGGGCTCAGGTGTGTCCTAGGTGTGCCCCAGAGGTGCCCCGGGTGTGCCCAGGTGGGCTCAGGTACCCCCAGGTGGGCTCAGGTGCATCCAGATGGATCCCAGGTGTGCCCAGGTGTGCCCAGGTGTATCCAGGTGTGCCCCAGGTGTGCCAGGGTGAGCTCAGGTGTGCCCAGGTGTGCTGTAGGTGCCCCCAGGTGCCCCCAGGTGAGCTCCAGGTGTGGCTCAGTGGTCCCCAGGTGCGTCCAGGTGCCCCCAAGTTGCCCCCAGGTGACCTCAGGTGCCCCCAGGTGTGCCCAGGTGTGCCCCAGGTGTGCCCAGGTGTGTCCAAATGGATCCCAGGTGCCCCGAGGTGTCCTGTAGGTGTGCCCAGGGTGTGCCCAGGTGCCCCCAGGTGCTCTCAGGTGCTCTCAGGTGCCCCCAGGTGTGCTGTAGATGCCCCCAGGTGTATCTCAGGTGCCCCCAGGTGAGCGCCAGGTGTGCCCGCAGGCGGTGGAGGCGGCCCAGCTGGCCGAGGACCTGCGGGCGCAGGGCGAGCACGTGCAGGCGCGGCTGCGGGAGCTGCAGGTGTGCGCGGCCGAGAACCGCGCGGCCAAGGACAAGGAGTCGCTCAGCCTCAAGAGGGCGCAGGTGAGCGGGATGGGGGGGTTTGGGTAAATTTTGGGGGGATTTGAGGGGATTTGGGGAGGTTTGGGGGGGATTTGGGGAAGTTTGGAGGGGATTTGGGGAGTTTTGGGGGAGATTTGAGGGGATTTTGAGAGATTTCGGGGGATTTGGGGGAGGTTGCGGGGAATTGGGGGGGATTTGGGAGGATTTGAGGGGATTTGGAGAGATTTTGGGGGATTTTGGGGAGATTTGGGGGGGATTTAGAGGAAATTTGGGGAGTTTTGGGGGGGATTTGAGGGGATTTGGAGAGATTTTGGGGGATTTTGGGGAGGTTTGGGGGGATTTGGGGGGTATTTGGGGGGATTTGAGGGCATTTTGGAGAGATTTTGGGGGAATTTTGGGGGATTTTGGGGAGGTTGGGGGGATTTGGGGGGGATTTAGAGGAAATTTGGGGGGTTTTGGTAAATTTTGGGGGGATTTGAGGGGATTTGGGGAGGTTTGGGGGGGATTTGGGGGAGTTTGAGGAAATTTGGGGAGTTTTGGGGGAGATTTGAGGGGATTTGGAGAGATTTCGGGGGATTTTAGGGAGGTTTGGGGGAATTGGGGGGGATTTGGGGAAATTTGAGGGGATTTGGAGAGATTTTGGGAGTTTTAGGGGGGATTTAGAGGAAATTTGGGGGGTTTCGGGGGAGATCTGCGGGGATTTGAGGGGATTTGGAGAGGTTTGGGGGGGATTTGGGGGGGATTTGGGGAAGTTTGGGGGGATTTAGAGGTAATTTGGGGCATTTTGGGGGGGATTTGGGGAGATTTGAGGGGATTTGGAGAGATTTTGGGGGAATTTTGGGGAGGTTTGGGGGGATTTGGGGGGGATTTGGGGGGATTTGAGGGCATTTTGGAGAGATTTTGGGGGAGGTTTTGGGGGATTTTGGGGAGGTTGGGGGGGAATTGGGGATTTGGGGGGGATTTAGAGGAAATTTGGGGGGTTTTGGTAAATTTTGGGGGGATTTGAGGGGATTTGGGGAGGTTTGGGGGAGATTTGGGGAAGTTTGGAGGGGATTTGGGGGGGGTTGGGGGAGATTTGGGGGAGTTTGAGGAAATTTCGGGAGTTTTGGGGGAGATTTGAGGGGATTTTGAGAGATTTCGGGGGATTTGGGGCAGGTTGGGGGGAATTGGGGGGGATTTGGGAGGATTTGAGGGGATTTGGAGAGATTTTGGGGGATTTTGGGGAGATTTGGGGGGGATTTAGAGGAAATTTGGGGAGTTTTGGGGGGGATTTGAGGGGATTTTGAGAGATTTTGGGGGATTTTGGGGAGGTTTGGGGGGATTTGGGGGGGATTTGGGGGGATTTGAGGGCATTTTGGAGAGATTTTGGGGGAGGTTTTGGGGGATTTTGGGGAGGTTGGGGGGGATTTGGGGATTTGGGGGGGATTTAGAGGAAATTTGGGGGGTTCTGGTAAATTTTGGGGGGATTTGAGGGGATTTGGAGAGGTTTTGGGGGGATTTGGGGAAGTTTGGGGGGGATTTGGGGGGGTTTGGGGGGGATTTGGAGGGATTTGAGGGGATTTGGAGAGATTTTGGGGAGGTTTGGAGAGATTTTGGGAAATGTTGGGGAGGTTTGGGGGGGATTTGAGGGGGATTTAGAGGAAATTTGGGGGGTTTTGGGGGGATTTGGGGGGATTTGGGGAAGTTTGAGGGGATTTGGAGAGATTTTGGGGGATTTTGGGAAGATTTGGGGGGGATTTAGAGGACATTTGGGGAGTTTTGGGGGAGATTTGAGGGGATTTGGAGAGATTTCGGGGGATTTGGGGGAGGTTGGGGGGAATTGGGGGGGATTTGGGGAAATTTGAGGGGATTTGGAGAGATTTTGGGGGATTTTGGGGAGATTTGGGGGGGATTTAGAGGAAATTTGGGGAGTTTTGGGGGGGATTTGAGGGGATTTTGAGAGATTTTGGGGGATTTTGGGGAGGTTTGGGGGGATTTGGGGGGGATTTGGGGGGATTTGAGGGCATTTTGGAGAGATTTTGGGGGAGGTTTTGGGGGATTTTGGGGAGGTTGGGGGGGATTTGGGGATTTGGGGGGGATTTAGAGGAAATTTGGGGGGTTCTGGTAAATTTTGGGGGGATTTGAGGGGATTTGGAGAGGTTTTAGGGGGATTTGGGGAAGTTTGGGGGGGATTTGGGGGGGTTTGGGGGGGATTTGGAGGGATTTGAGGGGATTTGGAGAGATTTTGGGGAGGTTTGGAGAGATTTTGGGAAATGTTGGGGAGGTTTGGGGGGGATTTGAGGGGGATTTAGAGGAAATTTGGGGGGTTTTGGGGGGATTTGGGGGGATTTGGGGAAGTTTGAGGGGATTTGGAGAGATTTTGGGGGATTTTGGGAAGATTTGGGGGGGATTTAGAGGACATTTGGGGAGTTTTGGGGGAGATTTGAGGGGATTTGGAGAGATTTTGGGGGATTTTGGGGAGGTTTGGGGGGATTTGGGGGGGATTTGGGGGGATTTGAGGGCATTTTGGAGAGATTTTGGGGGAGGTTTTGGGGGATTTTGGGGAGGTTGGGGGGGATTTGGGGATTTGGGGGGGATTTAGAGGAAATTTGGGGGGTTTTGGTAAATTTTGGGGGGATTTGAGGGGGTTTGGGGAGGTTTGGGGGAGATTTGGGGAAGTTTGGGGGGGATTTGGGGGGGCTTGGGGAGGTTTGGGGGGAAGTTTGGGGGGGGTTTGGGGAGGTTTGGGGGGGATTTGAGGGGATTTTGAGAGATTTTGGGGGATTTTGGGGAGGTTTGGGGGGGTTTGGGGGGGATTTGGGGAAATTTGAGGGGATTTGGAGAGATTTTGGGGGATTTTGGAGAGATTTTGGGAAATGTTGGGGAGGTTTGGGGGGGATTTGAGGGGGATTTAGAGGAAATTTGGGGGGTTTTGGGGGGATTTGGGGAAGTTTGAGGGGATTTGGAGAGATTTTGGGGGATTTTGGGGAAGTTTGGGGGGATTTTGGGGAGATTTGGGGAAGTTTGGGGGGGATTTAGAGGACTTTTGGGGGGGATTTGGGGGGATTTGAGGGGATTTGGAGAGATTTCGGGGGATTTTGGAGAGATTTTGGGGGATTTTGGGGGAGGCTTTGGGGAATTTTGGGGAAGTTTGGGGGTGATTTGGGGGGGATTTAGAGGAAATTTGGGGGGTTTTGGGGGGATTTGGGGGGATTTGAGGGGATTTGGAGAGATTTTGGGGGATTTTGGGGAGGTTTGGGGGGAATTGGGGATTTGGGGGGGATTTAGAGGAAATTTGGGGGGTTTGGGGGGAGATTTGGGGGCATTTGGGGGAAATTTGGGGGGATTTAGAGAGATTTTGGGGCATTTTGGGGAGGTTTTGGGGAATGTTGGGGAGGTTTGGGGGCATTTGGGGAGGTTTTGGGGGAATTTGGGGCAGTTTGGGGGGGATTTTGGGGGGATTTTTTTTGGGTTTCTCTATCGCGACATATCACGACGTGTCGCCGCCTCTGTCGCGACAGGAGGAGCTGTCGCGGCTCCATCCAACCCTGGAGAATCCATGGAAGATTTTTAGGAATTTTTTGGGAATTTTTAGGGAATTTTTAGACGTTTTTAGGAATTTTTTGGGGAATTTTTAGGAATTTTGTGGGGATTTTTTGGGGTTTCTCTATCGTGACATATCGCGACATAACACGGTCTCTGTCACGACAGGAGGAGCTGTCGGGGTTCCATCCAACCCTGGAGAATCCATGGAAGATTTTTAGGGATTTTCGGGAATTTTTAGGAATTTTTTGGGGGAATTTTTAGGAATTTTGGGGGGATTTTTTGGGGTTTCTCTATCACGACATATCGCGACGTGTCGCCGCCTCTGTCGCGACAGGAGGAGCAGTCGGGGTTCCATCCAACCCTGGAGAATCCGTGGAAGATTTTTAGACATTTTTAGGAATTTTTAGGAATTTTTTGGGGGATTTTTTAGGAATTTTGGGGGGATTTTTGGGGTTTCTCTATCGCGACATATCGCGACATAACACGGTCTCTGTCGCGACAGGAGGAGCTCTTGCGGCTCCATCCAACCCTGGAGAATCCGTGGAAGATTTTTAGGAATTTTTGGGAATTTTTAGGAATTTTGGGGGGGGGATTTTTTGGGATTTTTAGGAATTTTTTTTAGGATTTTTTAGGAATTTTTGGGGGATTTTTGGGGTCTCTCTATTGCGACATATCACGACATAACACGGTCTCTATCGTGACAGGAGGAGCTGTCGGGGCTCCATCCGACCCTGGAGAATCCGTGGAAGATTTTTAGGAATTTTGGGGAATTTTTAGGAATTTTTTGGGGAATTTTTAGGAATTTTTGGGGGGATTTTTGGGGTCTCTCTATCGCGACATATCGCGACGTGCCGCCGCCTCTGTCGCGACAGGAGGAGCTGTCGCAGCTCCATCCAACCCTGGAGAATCCGCGGAAGATTTTTAGGGATTTTTGGGAATTTTTAGGAATTTGGGGGGGGGGATTTTTTGGGATTTTTAGGAATTTTTGGGGGAATTTTTAGGAATTTTGGGGGGATATTTTTGGGGTCTCTCTATCGCGACATATCGCGACGTGCCGCCGCCTCTGTCGCGACAGGAGGAGCTGTCGCGGCTGCGCCGGAAGCTGGAGAAGCAGCGCAAGGTCGAGGTTTACGCCGACGCCGACCAGATCCTGCAGGAGGAGATCAAGGAATACCGGGTGAGGACCTTCCAGGAACTTCCTGAACCTTCCAGGACCTTCCTGAACCTTCCAGGACCTTCCAGGACCTCACAGAACTTTCCAGGACCTCCCAGAACCTTCCAGGACCTCACAGAACCTTCTAGGACCTCACAGAACCTTCCAGGACTTTCCTGAACCTTCCAGGACCTTCCTGAACCTTCCAGGACCTCACAGAACCTTCCAGGACCTTCCAGGACCTCACAGAACCTTCCAGGATCTTCCAGGACCTTCCTGAACCTTCCAGGACCTCACAGAACCTTCCAGGACCTTCCTGAATCTTCCAGGACCTCACAGAACCTTCCAGGACCTTCCAGGACTTTCCTGAACCTTCCAGGACCTTCCAGGACCTCACAGAACCTTCCAGGACCTTCCTGAACCTTCCAGGACCTTCCAGGACCTCACAGAACCTTCCAGGACCTTCCTGAACCTTCCAGGACCTTCCAGGACCTCACAGAACCTTCCAGGACCTTCCAGGACCTTCCTGAACCTTCCAGGACCTTCCAGGACCTCACAGAACCTTCCTGAACCTTCCAGGACCTTCCGGGACCTTCCAGGACCTCTCGAGGGTCTCAGGAGGCCTCGGGTGACCTTGGAGGACCCGGAGAAGGTTCTGGAGGACTTTGGGCTGGAGCTTCCAGGACCTTGGGGGGAAAGTCTCGAGGATCCTTGGAAGAACCTTGGAAGATCCCGGGTGGATCTTCCAGGACCTGGCGTGAACCTTCAAGGACCTCGGATGGGTCTCGGGGGGTCTTCAGGGGGACGTTGGGTGGATCTTCCAGGACCTGGGGTGACCTTGAGTGACCTTTGGGTCCTGGAAGATGCGAGGTGACCTTGAGTGATCTTTGGGTGGGTCCTGGAAGGTCTGGAGTGACCTTGAATGACCTTTGGGTGGGTCCTGGAAGGTCTGAGGTGACCTTGAGTGACCTTTGGGTCCTGGAAGGTCTGAGGTGACCTTGAGTGAGCTTTGGGTGGGTCCTGGAAGATGTGAGGTGACCTTGAGTGACCTTTGGGTGGGTCCTGGAAGATGTGAGGTGACCTTGAGTGACCTTTGGGTCCTGGAAGGTCTGGGATGACCTTTGGGTGACCTTTGGGTGGGTCCTGGAAGATCTGAGGTGACCTTGAGTGACCTTTGGGTGGGTCCTGGAAGGTCTGAGGTGACCTTGAGTGACCTTTGGGTCCTGGAAGATCTGAGGTGACCTTGAGTGACCTTTGGGTGGGTCCTGGAAGGTCTGAGGTGACCTTGAGTGACCTTTGGGTGGGTCCTGGAAGGTCTGAGGTGACCTTGAGTGACCTTTGGGTGGGTCCTGGAAGGTCTGACCTTGAGTGACCTTTGGGTGGGTCCTGGAAGGTCTGGGGTGACCTTGAGTGACCGTTGGGTGGGTCCTGGAAGGTCTGAGGTGACCTTGAGTGACCTTTGGGTCCTGGAAGGTCTGAGGTGACCTTGAGTGACCTTTGGGTGGGTCCTGGAAGGTCTGGGGTGACCTTGAGTGACCGTTGGGTGGGTCCTGGAAGGTCTGAGGTGACCTTGAGTGACCTTTGGGTCCTGGAAGGTCTGAGGTGACCTTGAGTGACCGTTGGGTGGGTCCTGGAAGGTCTGAGGTGACCTTGAGTGACCTTTGGGTCCTGGAAGGTCTGAGGTGACCTTGAGTGGCCTTTGGGTGGCTCCTGGAAGGTCTGGGGTGACCTTGAGTGACCTTTGGGTCCTGGAAGATCTGAGGTGACCTTGAGTGACCTTTGGGTGGGTCCTGGAAGGTCTGAGGTGACCTTGAGTGACCTTTGGGTCCTGGAAGGTCGGGGATGACCTTTGGGTGACCGTTGGGTGGGTCCTGGAAGGTCTGAGGTGACCCTGAGTGACCTTTGGGTGGGTCCTGGAAGATGTGAGGTGACCTTGAGTGACCTTTGGGTGGGTCCTGGAAGGTCTGGGGTGACCTTGAGTGACCGTTGGGTGGGTCCTGGAAGGTCTGAGGTGACCCTGAGTGACCTTTGGGTCCTGGAAGGTCTGGGGTGACCTTGAGTGACCTTTGGGTGGGTCCTGGAAGGTCTGAGGTGACCCTGAGTGACCTTTGGGTGGGTCCTGGAAGGTCTGGGGTGACCTTGAGTGACCTTTAGGTCCTGGAAGGTCTGAGGTGACCTTGAGTGACCTTTGGGTGGGTCCTGGAAGGTCTGAGGTGACCTTGAGTGACCTTTGGGTCCTGGAAGGTCTGGGGTGACCTTGAGTGACCTTTGGGTCCTGGAAGGTCTGAGGTGACCTTGAGTGACCTTTGGGTGGGTCCTGGAAGGTCTGGGGTGACCTTGAGTGACCTTTGGGTGGGTCCTGGAAGATCTGAGGTGACCTTGAGTGACCTTTGGGTCCTGGAAGGTCTGGGGTGACCTTGAGTGACCTTTGGGTCCTGGAAGATCTGAGGTGACCTTGAGTGACCTTTGGGTGGGTCCTGGAAGGTCTGAGGTGACCTTGAGTGACCTTTGGGTCCTGGAAGATCTGAGGTGACCTTGAGTGACCTTTGGGTGGGTCCTGGAAGGTCTGAGGTGACCTTGAGTGACCTTTGGGTGGGTCCTGGAAGGTCTGAGGTGACCTTGAGTGACCTTTGGGTCCTGGAAGGTCGGGGATGACCTTTGGGTGACCTTTGGGTGGGTCCTGGAAGGTCTGAGGTGACCTTGAGTGACCTTTGGGTCCTGGAAGGTCTGGGATGACCTTTGGGTGACCTTTGGGTGGGTCCTGGAAGGTCTGGGGTGACCTTGAGTGACCTTTGGGTGGGTCCTGGAAGATCTGGGGTGACCTTGAGTGACCTTTGGGTGGGTCCTGGAAGATCTGGGGTGACCTTGAGTGACCTTTGGGTCCTGGAAGGTCTGGGATGACCTTTGGGTGACCTTTGGTTGGGTCCTGGAAGGTCTGGGGTGACCTTGAGTGACCTTTGGGTGGGTCCTGGAAGGTCTGACCTTGAGTGACCTTTGGGTGGGTCCTGGAAGGTCTGAGGTGACCTTGAGTGACCTTTGGGTGGGTCCTGGAAGGTCTGACCTTGAGTGACCTTTGGGTGGGTCCTGGAAGGTCTGAGGTGACCTTGAGTGACCTTTGGGTGGGTCCTGGAAGGTCTGGGGTGACCTTGAGTGACCTTTGGGTGGGTCCTGGAAGGTCTGAGGTGACCTTGAGTGACCTTTGGGTCCTGGAAGGTCTGAGGTGACCTTGAGTGACCTTTGGGTGGGTCCTGGAAGGTCTGGGGTGACCTTGAGTGACCTTTGGGTCCTGGAAGATCTGAGGTGACCTTGAGTGACCTTTGGGTGGGTCCTGGAAGCTCTGAGGTGACCTTGAGTGACCTTTGGGTCCTGGAAGGTCTGGGGTGACCTTGAGTGACCTTTGGGTCCTGGAAGATCTGAGGTGACCTTGAGTGACCTTTGGGTGGGTCCTGGAAGATGTGAGGTGACCTTGAGTGACCTTTGGGTGGGTCCTGGAAGGTCTGGGGTGACCTTGAGTGACCTTTGGGTGGGTCCTGGAAGGTGTGAGGTGACCTTGAGTGACCTTTGGGTGGGTCCTGGAAGGTCTGGGGTGACCTTGAGTGACCGTTGGGTGGGTCCTGGAAGGTCTGAGGTGACCCTGAGTGACCTTTGGGTGGGTCCTGGAAGGTCTGGGGTGACCTTGAGTGACCTTTGGGTGGGTCCTGGAAGGTCTGGGGTGACCTTGAGTGACCTTTGGGTCCTGGAAGGTCTGAGGTGACCTTGAGTGACCTTTGGGTGGGTCCTGGAAGGTCTGGGGTGACCTTGAGTGACCTTTGGGTGGGTCCTGGAAGGTCTGGGGTGACCTTGAGTGACCGTTGGGTGGGTCCTGGAAGGTCTGAGGTGACCCTGAGTGACCTTTGGGTGGGTCCTGGAAGGTCTGGGGTGACCTTGAGTGACCTTTGGGTCCTGGAAGATCTGAGGTGACCTTGAGTGACTTTTGGGTGGGTCCTGGAAGATGTGAGGTGACCTTGAATGACCTTTGGGTGGGTCCTGGAAGATCTGAGGTGACCTTGAGTGACCTTTGGGTGACCTTGACCAACTCTGGTTGACCTTGGCTGACCTTTGCTTGACCTTGACCAACTCCCATTGACTCCAGTTGACTTTGGTTGACCCTTGGTTGACCCTTGGTTGACCTTTGGTTGACCTTGGCCAACTCCCGTTGACTTTGGCTGACCTTTGGTTGACCTTTGGTTGACCTTTGGTTGACCTTAACGTCTTCCACTTGACCTTGGTTGACCTTTGCTGACCCCTGGTTGACCTTGACCAACTCCTATTGACCTTGGCTGACCTTTGCTTGACCTTGGCCAACCCTTGCTTGACCTTGACCTTGACCGACTCCCGTTGACCTCAAATGACTCCTGCTTGACCTCCAATGACCTCTCCTGACCTCGAGTGACCTCTCTTGACCTCGAGTGACCTCTCTTGACCTCGAGTGACCTCTCTTGACTTCCAACGACCTCTCCTGACCTCGAGTGACCTCTCTTGACCTCGAATGACCTCCAATGACCTCTCCTGACCTCGAGTGACCTCTCTTGACCTCGAGTGACGTCTCTTGACCTCGAGTGACCTCTCCTGACCTCGAGTGACCTCTCTTGACCTCGATTGATCTCTGTTGACCTCCAATGACCTCTCTTGACCCCGACTGACCTCCCTTGACCTCGCCTGACCTCTCTTGACCTCGCCTGACCTCTCTTGACCTCGAGTGACCTCTCTTGATTTCCAACGACCTTGAGTGACCTCTGTTGACCTCCAATGACCTCTCGTGACCTCGAGTGACCTCTCTTGACCCCGACTGACCTGCCTTGACCTCAACTGATCTCTCTTGACCTTTCTTGACCTCTCTTGACCCCAATTGATCTCTCTTGATCTCCAATGACCTCGAGTGACCTCGATTGACCTCTCCTGACGTCGAGTGACCTCTCTTGACCTTGACTGACCTCTCTTGACCCCAACTGTCCTCTCTTGACCTCGAGTGACCTCTCTTGACCTCCAATGACCTCTCTTGACCTCGATTGACCTCGACTGACCTCGACTGACCTCTCTTGACCTCGAGTGACCTCTCTTGACCTCGAGTGATCTCTGTTGACCTCCAATGACCTTTCTTGACCTGGAGTGACCTCTCGTGACCTCGAGTGACCTCTCTTGACCTCGATTGACCTCTCTTGACCCCGAGTGACCTCTCTTGACCTTGACTGACATCTCTTGACCTCAAGTGACCTCTCTTGACCTCTCTTGACCTCGAGTGACCTCTCTCGACTTCCAACGACCTCTCCTGACCTCGACTGACCTCTCTTGACCTCGAGTGACCTCTCCTGACCCCGACTGACCCCTCTCGACCCCGGGTGACCTCTGGCTGACCCCTCGTCCCCTCCGTCCCCCCCAGGCCCGGCTGACGTGCCCGTGCTGCAACGCCCGCAAGAAGGACGCGGTGCTGACCAAGTGCTTCCACGTCTTCTGCTTCGAGTGCGTCAAGAGCCGCTACGACACGCGCCAGAGGAAGTGCCCCAAGTGCAACGCCGCCTTCGGCGCCCACGACTTCCACCGCGTCTACATCAGCTGAGCGGCCACCGGCCACCGGCCACCGGCCACCGGCCACCGCTGGTCATCCCTCACCCAGTTACGGTCACGCCGCGGTGGGCTGTGGCCACCTGTGGCCAACTGGTGTTGAGCTGTGGTCACCCGTGATCACCTATGGCCACCCTGTGTCCATCCCTTGGTGACCCATGACCAACTCTGGCCACCCCATGTTGACCTAGGGTCACCCATGGTGGCCAATGGCCACTCATGACCACCTCTGGCCACCCTGTGTCCATCCCTTGGTGACCCATGACCACCTGTGGCCACCCCATGTTGACCTAGGGTCGCCCATGGTGGCCAATGGCCACCCATGACCACCTCTGGCCACCCCGTGTCCGTCCCTTGGTGAGCAGTGACCACCTGTGGCCACTCCGTAGTGACCAGTACCCAGCTATGACCACGCCATCTTGACCTATGGCCACCCCTGACCACCCTGTGTCCATCCCTTGGTGACCCCTGACCACCTCTGGCCACTCTATGTTGACCTAGGGTTACCCATGGTGACCAATGGCCACCAAGAGCCACCTGTGACCACCCTGTGCCCATCCCTTGGTGACCAATGGTCACCATTGGCCACCCTATGATGACCCCTGAGCTTCCTTTGGCCACTCTATGTCCATCCCTTGGTGACCCATGACCACCTCTGGCCATGCCACGTTGACCTAGGGTCACCCATGGTGGCCAATGGCCACCCATGACCACCTGTGACCACCCTGTGTCCATCCCTTGGTGACCAATGGTCATCTAGAACCATCTCTGGCCACCCCATAGTGACCCTTGCCCACCTGTGGCCACCCCTTGATGCCCGGTGGTCACCCGGCTACGACACGCGCCAGAGGAAGTGCCCCAAGTGCAACGCCGCCTTCGGCGCCCACGACTTCCACCGCGTCTACATCAGCTGAGCGGCCACCGGCCACCGGCCACCGCTGGTCATCCCTCACCCAGTTACGGTCACGCCGCGGTGAGCTGTGGTCACCTGTGGCCAACTGGTGTTGACCTGTGGTCACCCGTGATCACCTATGGCCACCAAGTGTCCATGCCTTGGTGACCCATGACCAACTCTGGCCACCCCATGTTGACCTAGGGTCACCCATGGTGGCCAATGGCCACTCATGACCACCTCTGGCCACCCTGTGTCCATCCCTTGGTGACCCATGACCACCTCTGGCCACCCCATGTTGACCTAGGGTCGCCCATGGTGGCCAATGGCCACCCATGACCACCTCTGGCCACCCTGTGTCCATCCCTTGGTGAGCAGTGACCACC
The DNA here is from genome assembly GCF_041296385.1 of Aphelocoma coerulescens. Lineage (NCBI taxonomy): Eukaryota > Metazoa > Chordata > Aves > Passeriformes > Corvidae > Aphelocoma > Aphelocoma coerulescens. The sequence continues at coordinate 76,171 of NW_027183529.1, forward strand.
TGTGGCCACTCTGTAGTGACCAGTACCCACCTATGACCACCCCATCTTGACCTATGGCCACCCCTGACCACCCTGTGTCCATCCCTTGGTGGCCCCTGACCACCTCTGGCCATTCTATGTTGACCCAGGGTCACCAATGGTGACCAATGGCCACCAATAGCCACCTATGGCCACCCTGTGTCCATCCCTTGGTGACCAGTGGTCACCACTGACCACCCTATGATGATCCCTGAGCCTCCTTTGGCCACCCTATGTCCATCTCTTGGTGGCCCATAACCACTTCTGGCCACCCCATGTTGACCTAGGGTCACCCCTGACCACCCATGGCCACCCTGTGTCCATGCCTTGGTGGCCCATGACCACCTCTGGCCACGCCACATTGACCTAGGGTCGCCCATGGTGACCAATGGCCACTCATGACCACCTCTGGCCACCCTGTGTCCATCCCTTGGTGAGCAGTGACCACCTGTGGCCACTCCGTAGTGACCAATACCCAGCTATGACCACGCCATCTTGACCTATGGCCACCCCTGACCACTCTGTGTCCATGCCTTGGTGGCCCATGACCACCTCTGGCCACCCCACGTTGACCTAGGGTCGCCCATGGTGGCCAATGGCCACTCATGACCACCTCTGGCCACCACGTGTCCATCCCTTGGTGGCCCAGTGACCACCTCTGGCCACCCCATGTTGACCTAGGGTCGCCCATGGTGGCCAATGGCCACTCATGACCACCTCTGGCCACTCCATGTCCATCCCTTGGTGAGCAGTGACCACCTATGGCCACCCCATAGTGACCAGTACCCACCTATGACCACTCCATCTTGACCTATGGCCACCCCTGACCACCCCTGACCACCTTGTGTCCATCTCTTGGTGGCCCCTGACCACCTCTGGCCACTCTATGTTGACCTAGGGTCACCCATGGTGACCAATGGCCACCAATAGCCACCTGTGGCCACCCTGTGTCCATCCCTTGGTGACCCGTGACCACCCCATAGTGACCAGTGCCCACCTCTGGCCACCCCATGTTGACCTCGGCTTCTCCTTGACCACCCATGGCCACCCCATGGTGACCAATGGCCACCCCTGACCACCTATGGCCACCCTGTGCCCATCCCTTGGTGACTAATGGTCACCACTGACCACCCTATGATGATCCCTGAGCCTCCTTTGGCCACCCCGTGTCCATCCCTTGGTGGCCCATGACCACTTCTGGCCACGCCACATTGACCTAGGGTCGCCCATGACCACCTCTGGCCACCCCGTGTCCGTCCCTTGGTGAGCAGTGACCACCTGTGGCCACTCCGTAGTGACCAATACCCAGCTATGACCACCCCATCTTGACCTATGGCCACCCCTGACCACCCCTGACCACCCTGTGTCCATGCCTTGGTGGCCCCTGACCACCTCTGGCCACCCCATGTTGACCTAGGGTCACCCATGGTGACCAATGGCCACCAAGAGCCACCTCTGGCCACCCTGTGTTCATCCTTTGGTGACCAATGGCCACCCCATGGTGACCAATGGTCACCCTGTGATGACCCCTGAGCCTCCTTTGGCCACCCTGTGTCCATCCTTTGGTGGCCCATGACCACCTCTGGCCATGCCACGTTGACCTAGGGTCACCCATGGTGGCCAATGGCCACTTATGACCACCTCTGGCCACCCTGTGTCCACCCCTTGATGACCAATGGCCACCCCATGGTGACCAATAGCCACTCATGACCACCTCTGGCCACCCTGTGTCCATCCCTTGATGACCAATGGCCACCCCATGGTGACCAATGGCCACTCATGACCACCTCTGGCCACCCTGTGTCCATCCCTTGATGACCCATGGTCATCTCTGACCACCCTGTGTCCATCTATGGCCACTGATGGCCACCTGGGGCTACTTATGGTGACCGCTGACGACCCGTGGCCATCGCTGGCCACGCCAAAATCATCCTTGACCACCCCGAAGTGACCCCTGGCCACCCCAAAGTGACCACTGGTCACTGATGGTCACTCCTGACCACCCCAAAGTGACCCCTGACCACCCCAAAGTGACCACTGGTCACTGATGGTCACTCCTGACCACCCCAAAGTGACCCCTGGCCACCCCGAAGTGACCACTGGTCACTGATGGTCACTCCTGACCACCCCAAAGTGACCCCTGACCACCCCAAAGTGACCCCTGACCACCCCGAAGTGACCACTGACCACCCTGAAGTGACCACTGACCACTCTGAAGTGACCACTGGTCACTGATGGTCACTCCTGACCACCCCAAAGTGACCCCTGACCACCCCAAAGTGACCACTGGTCACTGATGGTCACTCCTGACCACCCCAAAGTGACCCCTGACCACCCCAAAGTGACCACTGGTCACTGATGGTCACTCCTGACCACCCCAAAGTGACCACTGACCACCCTGAAGTGACCCCTGACCACCCCAAAGTGACCCCTGACCACCCCAAAGTGACCACTGGTCACTGATGGTCACTCCTGACCACCCCAAAGTGACCACTGACCCCCCCAAAGTGACTCCTGACCACCCCAAAGTGACCACTGACCACCCCAAAGTGACCCCTGACCCCCCCAAAGTGACCACTGACCACCCCAAAGTGACCCCTGACCACCCCAAAGTGACCCCTGACCACCCCAAAGTGACCACTGGCCACCTCGAGGTCAACTTTGGCTCGTCCCAAGTGGTCACCACTCCCTGCCCCCCTCCCCCTCCCCCAAATCCTTGACCTTTGACCCTCCCCTTGACCCCTGAGTGACCCCTGGCCGGCCCCGCCCCCTTCCCCCCCCCCAGCCAATAAAAATGCTCGGAGTCGTTCCCGCGCTTCCCGTGGAGTTTTTGGGGGTCCTGGGTGGTCACTTGGGGTCATCTGGGGGGTCCTGGGGTCGTCTGGGGTCACTTGGGGTCACTTGGGGTCATCTGGGGTCACTTGGGGTCACCTGGAGGGTCCTGAGGTCATTTGGGGGTCCTGGGTGGTCACTTGGGGTCACCTGGAGGGTCTTGGGGTGGTCACTTGGGGTCACTTTGGGGGGTCCTGGGGTCATTTGGGGTCACTTGGGGTCATTTTGGGTCATTTGGGGTCACTCTGGGGGGTTCTGGGGTCACTTTGGGGTCACTTGGGGTCATCTGGGGGGTCCTGGGGTCATTTGGGGTCACTTGGGATCATTTTGGGTCACTTGGGGTCACTCTGGGGGGTCCTGGGGTCATTTTGGGGTCCTGGGTGGTCACTTTGGGTCACTTGGGGTCATCTGGGTGGTCCTGGGGTCATTTGGGGGGTCCTGGGGTCATTTGGGGTCACTTGGGATCATTTTGGGTCACTTGGGGTCACTCTGGGGGGTCCTGGGGTCATTTTGGGGTCCTGGGTGGTCACTTGGGGTCACCTGGGGGGGGTCCTGGGGTCATTTGGGGGTCCTGGGTGGTCATTTGGGGTCACCTGGGGGGGTGTCCTGGGGTCATTTGGGGTCACTTTCGGCGCTGACCATCGAGTCCGGCGGCTTCGTGGCCGGAGCGGCTCCTCCGTGGAACCATAGAGAGGAAAGGGGCGGGGCCGGAGAGTCTCCCGCCGTTGCCACGGAGACGCCGGAAGCCGGAAGTGGCGGCAGCCGGAAGTGGCAATGGAGCGGCCGGAGGGTAACGGGGAAGGGGGGGGAGACCCTAAAATCACCCTAAAATCCCCCCAAAATCCCCCAAAATCCCCCAAAATCCCCCAAAATCATCTCCGGGAGCCCCAAAATCCCCCCAAATCATCCCAAACCACCCCAAAATCGCCTCCGGGAGCCCCAAAATCCCCTCAAATCAATCCCGGAAGTCCTAAAATGGCTCCAAATTCAGCCGAAATCGCCCCAAAATCAACCCCGGGACCCCCAAATTTCCCCCAAATGACCCCAAAATCAACCCCGGCACTCCCCAAATCCTCCCAAATCGCCCCAAAATCGTCCCAAATCAGCCCCGCGACCCCCAAAATCCCACCCGGGAGCCCCAAAATCGCCCCAAATTCCCCCAAATCCCAAATTTCCCCCAAATCCCCCCAAAATCGCCTTTAATCCGCCGAAAATCCCATGAACCCCCCAAAATCCCGCCCAAAATTCCCCAAATCCCTCCGATCCCCCCCCAAAATTCCCAAATTTCCCCCCAAACCCCTCGAAACCGTCCCCAAAATCCCCAAAATTCCCCAAAATTCCAAAAAAAAACCCAAAAAAATCCCTAAAATCCCCCCAAAAATTCCCCCCCAAAAATCCCAAAAAATCCCCAAAAATCGCAAAATAATCCCCAAATATTCCCAAATTTTTCCGAATCCCCTTTAAAGCACCAAAATCCCCCCCAAAAATCCCGAAAATTCCTAAAAATCCCCCCCAAAAAACCCAAAAAATAAAAAAAAAATCCCCTTAAAATTCCCCAAAAAATGAAAAAAAATCCAAAATCCCCCCAAAATCCCCCAAAAATCCCCCAAAATTAAAAAAAAAAAACTAAAAATTCCTTTAAAATCCCCAAAAGATCCCAAATTCCCAAATCCCCCCAAAAAATCCCCAAAAATCGCCAAAACATCCCTAAAAAAAACCCAAAACCACCAAATAATTCCAAAAAAATCCCCCCAAAAATTCCCAAAAAATCCCCAAAAAATCCCGAAAATTCCCCAAAAATATTCCCCAAAAAAATCCCCAAAAATTCCAAAAAAATCCCCAAAAATCCCCAAAAAATTCCCCAAAAATTCCCCAATTCCCAAATCCCCCAAAACCCCTAAAAAAATCCCAAAAAATCGTCCAAAAACACCAAAAAATTCCTTAAAAATCCCTTTAAAAATCCAAAAAAAATCCCAAAAAAATCCCCAAAAATTCCCAAAAAATCCCAAAAAATTCCTCAAAAATCCCCCAAATTCCCCAGTCCCCAAATCCCCCAAAACCCCCAAAAACTCCCGAAAAATCAACAAAAAAAACCCAAAAAATCTCTAAAAATCCCTTTAAAAATCCAAAAAATTCCAAAAAAAACCCCCAAAAAATCCCAAAAAATTCCGAAAAAAATCCCAAAAAAATCCCAAAAAATTCCCAAAAATTCCTCAAAAATCCCCAAAAATTCCCCAATTCCCAAATCCCAAAAAAAATCCCCCAAAACCCCCAAAAAATCCCGAAAAATCGCCAAAAAATACAAAAAAAATCCCAAAAAAATCCCCAAAAAAACCCAAAAAAACCCCCCAAAAAATCCCAAAAAAAACCCAAAAAATTCCCAAAAAAATAAAAAAAAAATCCCACAAAATTCCCAAAAAATCCCCCAAATTCCCAAATCCCCAAATCCCCCAAAAAATACCCCAAAACCCCCCCAAAAAATCCCGAAAAATTCCCAAAAAATACAAAAAAACCCCCAAAAAATACAAAAAAAAAACCCAAAAAAATCCGAAAAAACCCCAAAAATTCTCCAAAAAATCCCAAAAATTCCCCAAAAAAAATCCCAAAAAAATCCCCAAAAATTCCAAAAAATTCCTCAAAAATCCCCCCAAAAATCCCCCAAAACCCTCCAAAAAATCCCAAAAAAATCCCTAAAAATTCCAAAAAAATCCCCAAAAAAATCCCAAAAAATTCCCAAAAAATTCCTATAAAATCCCCCAAAATATCCCAAAAAATCGCCAAAAAATACAAAAAAAAAACCCAAAAAATCCCCAAAAATCCCAAAAAAATCCCTTAAAAAATCCAAAAAAATCCCTTAAAAATCAAAAAAAATCCAAAAAAAATCCCAAAAAACTCCGAAAAAAATCCCCAAAAATCAAAAAAAATTCCTCAAAACTCCCCCAAAAAATCCCCCAAAAAAAACCAAAAAATCGCCAAACTATACCAAAAAAACCCAAAAAAAATCCCCAAAAATCCCAAAAAAATTCCCAAAAAAATCCCAAAAAATTCCCAAAAAATCCCCCAAATATCCCAAAAAAGTCCGAAAAAATTCCCAAAAAATTCTCAAAAAATTCCTCAAAACTCCCCCAAAAAATCCCCCAAAATATCCCAAAAAATCGCCAAAAAATACAAAACTCCCCCAAAAAAATCCCCAAAAAATCCCAAAAAAATCCCTTAAAAATCCAAAAAAATCCAAAAAAAATCCCCAAAAAACTCCGAAAAAAATCCCCAAAAATCCAAAAAATTTCCTCAAAAATCCCCCAAAAAATCTCCCAAAAAACCCCAAAAAATCGCCAAAATATACCAAAAAAACCCAAAAAAACCCCAAAAATCCCAAAAAAATTCCCAAAAAAATCCCAAAAAATTCCCAAAAAATCCCCCAAATATCCCAAAAAAATCCGAAAAAATTCCCAAAAAATTCTCCAAAAATTCCTCAAAACTCCCCCCAAAAAATCCCCCAAAATATCCCAAAAAATCGCCAAAAAAATACAAAAAAAACCCCAAAAAATCCCTTAAAAAACCCAAAAAAATCCCCAAAAAACCCCAAAAAAATCCCCAAAAAATCCCGAAAAATCGCCAAAAAATAAAATAAAAACAAAAAAAAATCCCACAAAATTCCCAAAAAATCCCAAAAAATTCTTCAAAAATCCCCCCAAAAATCCCCCAAAAAATCCCAAAAAATCCCCAAAAAATCCCAAAAAAATCTGAAAAAATTCCCAAAAAATTCTCAAAAAATTCCTCAAAAATCCCCCAAAAATCCCCCAAAATATCCCAAAAAATCCCAAAAAAATCCCAAAAAATTCCCAAAAAATCCCAAAAAATTCTTCAAAAATCCCCCAAAAAATCCCCCAAAAAATCCCAAAAAATCCCCCAAATATCCCCAAAAAATTCAAAAAAATTCCCAAAAAATTCTCCAAAAATTGCTCAAAACTCCCCCAAAAAATCCCCCAAAATATCCCAAAAAATCACCAAAAAATACCAAAAAAAACCCAAAAAAATCCCCAAAAATCCCAAAAAAATCCCCAAAAAAATCCCCAAAAATCCCCAAAAAATCCCAAAAAATTCCGAAAAAAATCCCAAAAAAATCCCCAAAAAAACCTAAAAAACCCCCCAAAAATCCCGAAAAATCACCAAAAAATAAAATAAAAACAAAAAAAAATCCCACAAAATTCCCAAAAAATCCCAAAAAATTCTTCAAAAATCCCCCCAAAAATCCCCCAAAAAATCCCAAAAAATCCCAAAAAAATCCCAAAAAAATCTGAAAAAAATCCCAAAAAATTTTCAAAAAATTCCTCAAAACTCCCCCAAAAAATCCCCCAAAATATCCCAAAAAATCGCCAAAAAATCCCAAAAAAATCCCAAAAAATTCCCAAAAATCCCAAAAAAAATCCCTTAAAAAATCCAAAAAATTCCCTTAAAAATCCAAAAAAATCCAAAAAAAATCCCCAAAAAACTCCGAAAAAAATCCCCAAAAATCCAAAAAAATTCCTCAAAAATTCCCCCAAAAAATCCCCCAAAAAAATCCCAAAAAAATCCCACAAAATTCCCAAAAAATCCCAAAAAATTCTTCAAAAATCCCCCCAAAAATCCCCCAAAAAATCCCAAAAAATCCCCAAAAAATCCCAAAAAAATCCCAAAAAATCCCAAAAAATCCCAAAAAATTCTTCAAAAATCCCCCAAAAAATCCCCCAAAATATCCCAAAAAATCGCCAAAAAAATCCAAAAAAACCCCAAAAAAATCCCAAAAAAATCCAAAAAATCCCAAAAAAATCCCCCAAATATCCCAAAAAAATCCGAAAAAATTCCCAAAAAATTCTCAAAAAAGTCCTCAAAAATCCCCCAAAAATCCCCCAAAATATCCCAAAAAATCCCCAAAAATCCCAAAAAAATCTGAAAAAATTCCCAAAAAATTCTCAAAAAATTCCTCAAAAATCCCCCAAAATATCCCAAAAAATCCCCAAAAAATCCCAAAAAATCCCAAAAAATCCCCAAAAAATTCCCAAAAAATCCCAAAAAATCCCCCAAAAAATCCCAAAAAATCCCCAAAAAAATCCAAAAAAATCCCCAAAAATCCCCAAAAAATTCCCAAAAAATCCCAAAAAATTCCGAAAAAAATCCCCGAAAAATCCCCAAAAATCCCCCCAAAATTTTCCCGCCTTTTCCGCCCGCAGGCCCCGCCCTGTGCCGGGATTTTTGGGGTCCCCACGAGGCCGCTCGGTACCGGGGGGACCCTCGGGGGCGGCTGCGGCGCCTCGGCAGCTCCGGGGGGGCCCCCCGGGATTGGCTGCGCCGGGCGGCCGCGGTGAGAGGGGGGAGGGGCGGAATTCCCGGGATTCCCGGAAATTTGGGAATTCTGGGGGGGGGCTGGGGGGGGATTAAAGGGGATTTGGGGGGGATTTGGGGAAATTTGGGGATTTTGAAAGGGAATTTGGGGGATTTTTGGGGAATTTTGGCGATTTTGGGGGGATTAAAGGGGATTTTGGGGAATTTTGGGATTTGGGGGGAAATTTGGGGGATTTGGGGGAATTTGGGGGGAATTTGGGGATTTTGAGGGGGATTTTTGGGATTTTGGGGGAATTTTGGGGAATTTTGGGGGGGTTTTGGCGATTTTGGGGGGATTAAAGGGGATTTGGGGGGGATTTGGGGGGGTTTGGGGGAAATTTGGGGATTTTGAAAGGGAATTTGGGGGATTTGTGGGGAATTTTTGGGGAATTTGGGGGATTTTGGGGGAATTTGGGGGAAATTTTTGGGAATTTGGGGGGAATTTTGGGAATTTTGAGGGGGATTTTTGGGAATTTTGGGGAATTTTGGAGGGGATGTGGGAGGAATTTTGGGATTAAAGGGAATTTTGGGGAATTTGGGAGGGAATTTTGGGGAATCTTGGGATTTTGGGGGAAATTTTGGGGGGATTTGGGGGAATTTGGGGGGAATTTGGGGAATTTTGAGGGGGATTTTTGGGAATTTCGGGGAATTTTGGGGGGGATGTGGGGGGAATTTTGGGGAAATTTTGAGGGAATTTGGGGGGGAATTTTGGGGAATTTTGAGGGGGATTTTGGGGAATTTTTGGGAATTTTGGGGGGGATGTGGGAGGAATTTTGGGATTAGAGGGAATTTGGGGGAATTTTGGGATTTTGGGGAAATTTTGGGGGGATTTGGGGGGAAATTTTGGGGAATTTTGGGAATTTTGAGGGGGAATTTTGGTAATTTTTGGGGAATTTGGGGGGAATTTTGGGATTTTGGGGGAATTTTTGGGAATTTTTGGGGACTTTTGGCGATTTTGGGGGGATTTGGGGGAATTTTTGGGGAATTTGGGGGGAATTTTGGGATTTTGGGGGAATTTGGGGGAATTTTTGGGGACTTTTGGTGATTTTGGGGGGATTAAAGGGAATTTGGGGGAATTTTGGGGGGAGGTTGGGGGAGTTTGGGGGGGTTTTAGGGAATTTTTTGGGAATTTGGGGGAAATTTGGGGAATTTTGAAAGGGATTTTTGGGAATTTTGGGGGAATTTTTGGCGATTTTGGGGGGATTAAAGGGGATTTTGGGGGGATTTTGAGGAGGATTTGGGGGAAATTTGGGGATTTTGAAAGGGAATTTGGGGGATTTTTGGGGAATTTTTGGGGAATTTTGGGAATTTTGAGGGGGATTTGGGGGAATTTTTGGGGACTTTTGGTGATTTTGGGGGGATTCAAGGGGATTTGGGGGAATTTTGGGGGGAGGTTGGGGGAGTTTGGGGGGGTTTTAGGGAATTATGGGGAATTTGGGGGAAATTTGGGGAATTTTGTGGGGGATTTTTGGGAATTTTGGGGGGAATTTTGGCGATTTTGGGGGGATTAAAGGGGATTTGGGGGGGATTTTGAGGCGGAATTGGGGAATTTGGGGGAAATTTGGGAATTTTGAAAGGGAATTTTGGGGAATTTGGGGGGAATTTTGTGGAATTTTGGGATTTGGGGGGAATTTTTGGGGAATTTGGGGGGAGTTTTGGGGAATTTGGGGAATTTTGAGGGGGATTTTTGGGAATTATGGGGGAATTTTGGGGATTTTGGGGGGATTAAAGGGGATTTTGGGGAGTTTGGGGATTTGGGGGGGAATTTTGGGGGAATTTGGGGGGATTTGGAGGGGTTTAAAGGGGATTTTGGGGAATTTTGGGGATTTTGGGGAATTTTTTGGAGTTTTGAGGGGGATATGGGGAATTTTGGGGATTTGGGGGGGATTTGGGGAATTTTGAGGGAGATTTTGGAGAATTTTGGGCAATTTTGGGGGAATTTGGAGGGGTTTAAAGGGGATTTTTGGGGGATTTCGAGGGGGATTTGGGGGAGATTTGGGGGAATTTTAGGGGGAATTTTGGGGGAATTGGGGGGGATTTTGGGGGATTTGGGGGGGATTTTTAGGTGGAATTTTTGTGATTTTGGGGGATTTGGGGGAATTTGGAGGAGTTTAAAGGGGATTTGGGGGAGAATTTGGGGGAATTTTGGGGAATTTGGGGGAATTTTGGGGAATTTTGAGGGGGATTTTTGGGAATTTTGGGGGGATTTGGAGGGGTTTAAAGGGGATTTTTGGGGGATTTCGAGGGGGAATTTTGGGGGGATTTGGGGGAGATTTCGGGGAATTTTGGGGATTTTGAGGGGGATTTTGGGGAATTTTGGGGAATTTGGGGAATTTCGGGTGGAATTCGGGGATTTTGGGGATCCCTGGGTGGAATTTGGGCTGAATTCCCTGGGAATTTGGGGAATTTCCGGCTCCTTTTTGGCCCTTTTCGGCTCCGATTTTCCCCAAATTTTCCCCAAATTTTCCCCAAATTTTCCCCAAATTTTCCCCAAATTTTTCCAAACTTTCCTCGATTTTCCCAAATTTCCCCAATTTTCCCCCAAATTCTTGGGAATTCCGGGAATTTCCTCCCCCCCTCCCCCAGCGGGTGCTGCTCCCCCAGGGCTTCCCCGACAGCGTCAGCCCCGACTACGCCCGGTACCAGTGCTGGGATGGGCTGCAGGTACTGGTTTGGACTGGTTTATACTGGGAGGGCACTGGGAGGGGATTGGGAGGGACTGGGAGGGGATTGGGAGGGACTGGGAGGGAACTGAGAGGGACTGGGAGGGGATTGGGGGGGAACTGGGAGGGACTGGGAGGGACTGGGAGGGGATTGGGGGGGACTGGGAGGGAACTGGGAGGGACTGGGAGGGGATTGGGGGGGACTGGGAGGGACTGGGGGGGACTGGGAGGGGACTGGGAGGGACTGGGAGGGACTGGGAGGGAACTGGGAGGGGATTGGGGGGGACTGGGAGAGACTGGGAGGGACTGGGAGGGACTGGACCATACTGGGAGGTTACTGGGAAGAACTGGGAGGGACTGGGAGGGGATTGGTCCATACTGATCCATACTGGTTTCTGCTGATCCATACTGGTCCATACCGGTCCATACCGGCCCATACTGGTCCATACCCATCCATACCGGCCCATACCGGTCCATACTGGTTTACAATGGTCCGTACTGGTCCATACCGGTCCATACCGGTCCATACCGGTTTATACTGGCCCATACTGGTTTATACTGGCCCATACCGGTCCATACTGGTCCATACTGGTTTATACTGGCCCATACTGGTTCGTACTGGTTTATACCGGTCCATACCGGCCCATACCGGTTTATACTGGTCCATACTGGTTTATACTGGTTTATACTGGCCCATACTGGTTTATACTGGTCCATACTGGTTTATACTGGCCCATACTGGTTCATACTGGTCCGTACTGATTTATACCAGTCCATACCAGCCCATACTGGTTTATACTGGTCCATACCGGTTTATACCGGTCCGTACTGGTTTATACTGGTCCATACTGGTTTATACCGGTCCATACCGGCCCATACCAGTCCGTACTGGTTTATACCGGTCCATACCGGCCCATATTGGTTTATACTGGTCCATACTGGTTTATACTGGCCCATACTGGTTTATACCTGCCCATACTGGTCCATACTGGTCCGTACTGGTTTATACCGGTCCATAACGGCCCATACCGGTTTATACTGGTCCATACTGGTTTATACTGGTCCATACCGGCCCATACTGGTCCATACCGTTCCATACCGGCCCATACCGGTCCATACCGGTCTATACCAGTCCATACTGGTCCATACCGGCCCATACCGGCCCATACTGGTCCATACTGGTCCATACTGCTTTCTGCTGATCCATACTGGTCCATACTGGTCCATACTGGTCCATACCGGTCCATACCGGTCCATACCGGTCCATACCGGCCCATACTGGTCCATACTGGTCCATACTGATCCATAGAACTCCAGAGCAGTCCATACTGGTCCATACTGGTCCATACCGGCCCATACTGGTCCATACCCATCCATACCGGTCCATACCCGTCCATACTGGTTTATACTGGCCCATACTAGTTTATACTGGTCCATACTGGTTTGTACCGGTCTATACTGGTTTATACTGGTCCATACTGGTCCATACCAGTCCATACCGGCCCATACCGGTCCATACTGGTTTATACTGGTCCATACTGGTTTATACTGGCCCATACTGGTTTCTGCTGATCCATACTGGTCCATACTGGTCCATACCGGCCCATACTGGTCCATACTGGTTTCTGCTGATCCATACTGGTCCATACCAGTCCATACTGGTCCATACTGGCCCATACCGGCCCATACTGGTCCATACTGGTCCATACTGATCCATAGAACTCCAGAGCAGTCCATACCGGTCCATACTGGTCCATACTGGTTTCTGCTGGTCCATACCGGCCCATACTGGTCCATACCCATCCATACCGGTCCATACCCGTCCATACTGGTTTATACTGGCCCATACTAGTTTATACTGGTCCATACTGGTTTATACCGGTCCATACTGGTTTATACTGGTCCATACTGGTCCATACCAGTCCATACCGGCCGATACCGGTCCATACTGGTTTATACTGGTCCATACTGGTTTATACTGGCCCATACTTGTCCATACTGGTCCGTACTGGTCCGTACCGGTCCATACCGGTCCATACTGGTCCATACTGGTTTATGCTGGTCCATACCAGTCCATACCGGTCCATACCCGTCCATACTGGTTTATACTGGCCCATACTAGTTTATACTGGTCCATACCGGTCCATACTGGTTTATACTGGTCCATACTGGTCCATACCAGTCCATACCGGCCCATACCGGTCCATAGTGGTTTATACTGGTCCATACTGGTTTATACTGGCCCATACTGGTTTCTGCTGATCCATACTGGTCCATACCGGTCCATACCGGCCCATACTGGTCCATACTGGTTTCTGCTGATCCATACTGGTCCATACCAGTCCATACCGGTCCATACCGGTCCATACCGGCCCATACTGGTCCATACTGGTCCATACTGATCCATAGAACTCCAGAGCAGTCCATACCGGTCCATACCGGTCCATACTGGTTTATACTGATCCATACTGGTTTATACTGGCCCATACTGGTCCATACTGGTCCATACTGGTCCATACCGGCCCATACCAGTCCATACCGGCCCATATTGGTCCATACCCATCCATACCGGTCCATACCAGTCCATACTGGTTTATACTGGCCCATACTAGTTTATACTGGCCCATACCGGTCCATACCGGTCCATACTGGTTTCTACTGATCCATACCGGTCCATACCGGTCCATACTGGTCCATACTGGTTTATACTGGTCCATACCAGTCCATACCGGTCCATACTGGTCCATACTGGTTTCTACTGGTCCATACCGGTCCATACTGGTCCATACCGGTCCATACCGGTTTATACCGGCCCATACCGGTCCATACCGGTCCATACCGGTCCATACTGGTCCATACTGGTCCGTACTGGTCCCGCAGGCGCTGTGCTCCAGCCTGGCCGCTTCCCTCTCCACCCGGGCCGTGCTCGAGGCCGTCGGGGTCGGCGACGGCGCCGCCACCGTCACCGGGGCCGCGCTCACCTGGCTGCTCCGAGGTGCGGGGCCGCCCCCAGAACCCCCAAATCCGGCCCCAAAAACCCCAACTCCAACCCCAAAACCCAAAACTCCCCCAAAATTCCCAAGTTTCCCCCCAAAATTCCCAATTTTAACCCAAAATTCCCAATTTTAACCCGAAATTCCCAATTTTTGCCCCAAAAACTCCAACTCGAACCCCAAAACCCAAAATTCCCCCCAAAATTCCCAATTTTAACCCAAAATTCCCAATTTTAACCCGAAATTCCCAATTTTTCCCCCAAAATTCCCAATTTCAACCCAAAATTCCCAATTTTTCCCCCAAAAACTCCAACTCCAACCCCAAAACCCAAAATTCCCTCAAAATTCCCAACTTCAATCCAAAACCCCCAATTTTGTCCCCAAAATCCCCATTTTCCCCCCAAATTCCCAATTTTAACCCAAAACCCCCAAATCCGGCCCCAAAAACCCCAACTCCAACCCCAAAAGCCAAAACTCCCCCAAAATTCCCAACTTGAACCCGAAATTCCCAATTTTTGCCCCAAAAAAACCCAATTTTGTCCCCAAAGTCCCCGTTTTTTCCCCAAAATTCCCAATTTCAACCCAAAATTCCCCCATTTCACCCCAAAATTCCCAATTTTTGCCCCAAAAACCCCAACTCCAACCCCAAAAGCCAAAACTCCCCCAAAATTCCCAACTTGAACCCGAAATTCCCAATTTTTGCCCCAAAAAAACCCAATTTTGTCCCCAAAGTCCCCGTTTTTTCCCCAAAATTCCCAATTTCAACCCAAAATTCCCCCATTTCACCCCAAAATTCCCAATTTTTGCCCCAAAAACCCCAACTCCAACCCCAAAACCCAAAACTCCCCCAAAATTCCCAACTTGAACCCAAAATTCCCAATTTTAACCCGAAATTCCCAATTTTTGCCCCAAAATTCCTCCATTTCACCCCAAAATTCCCAATTTTAACCCGAAATTCCCAATTTTTCCCCCAAAATTCCCCCATTTCACCCCAAAATTCCCAATTTTTGCTTCAAAAACCCCAACTCGAACCCCAAATCCCAAAACTCCCCCAAAATTCCCAACTTGAACCCAAAATTCCCAATTTTTGCCCCAAAATTCCCAATTTTGTCCCCAAAATCCCCATTTTCCCCCCAAATTCCCAATTTTAACCCAAAACCCCCAAATCCGGCCCCAAAAACCCCAACTCCAACCCCAAAACCCAAAATTCCCCCAAAATTCCCAAGTTTCCCCCCAAAATTCCCAATTTTTCCCCCCAAAATTCCCAATTTTGTCCCCAAAATCCCCATTTTTCCCCAAAAATTCCCAATTTCAACCCAAAATTCCCCCATTTCACCCCAAAATTCCCAATTTTTGCCCCAAAACCCCCAACTTTAACCCCAAAATCCCCATTTTTCCCCCCAAATTCCCAATTTTAACCCAAAACCCCCAAATCCGGCCCCAAAACCCCCAACTTTTACCCCAAAACCCAAAACTCCCCCAAAATTCCCAACTTGAACCCAAAATTCCCAATTTTAACCCAAAATTCCCAATTTTTGCCCCAAAACCCCCAACTTTAACCCCAAAATCCCCATTTTTCCCCCCAAATTCCCAATTTTTTGCCCCCAAAACCCCAATTTTAACCCAAAATTCCCAATTTTCCCCAAAATTCACAATTTTCCCCAAAATTCACAATTTTTCCCCCAGAATTCCCAATATTCACCCAAAATTCCCAATTTTTGCCCCAAAAACCCCAATTTTAACCCAAAATCCCCATTTTTCCCCCAAAATTCCCGATTTTTGCCCCAAAATTCCCATTTTTCCCCCAAAATTCCCAATTTTAACCTGAAATTCCCCCATTTCTCCCCAAAATTCCCAATTCTCACCCCCAAAAAACCAATTTTAACCCAAAATTTCCAATTTTCCCCAAATTTCCCCATTTTTCCCCCAAAATTCCCAACTTTGCCCCAAAATTCCCAATTTCATCCCAAAATTCCCCCATTTCCCCCCAAAATTCCCAATTTTTGCTTCAAAAACCCCAACTTTAACCCCAAAACACAAAATTCCCTCAAAATTCCCAACTTGAACCCAAAATTCCCAATTTTAACCCAAAATTTCCAATTTTCCCCAAATTTCCCCAATTTTTTCCCAAAATCCCCAATTTTCACCCCAAATCCCCGTTTTTTCCCCCCAGACGGGGTCGGGATCGTCACCAGGATCATCTTTGTGTGGCTGCAGGGGTGAGACTGGGACGGACTGGGATGGACTGGGACGGACTGGGACGGACTGGGATGGACTGGGATGGACTGGGATGGACTGGGATGGACTGGAAGCGGCTCTGGGCCTTACTGGGAGCTACTGGGAGCGGTTCTGGGCCTTACTGGGAGCTACTGGGAGCGGTTCTGGGCCTTACTGGGAGCACTGGGAGCGGCTCTGGGCCTTACTGGGAGCTACTGGGCCTTACTGGGAGCACTGGGAGCGGTTCTGGGCCTTACTGGGAGCTACTGGGAGCGGCTCTGGGCCTTACTGGGAGCTACTGGGCCTTACTGGGAGCTACTGGGAGCGGCTCTGGGCCTTACTGGGAGCACTGGGAGCGGTTCTGGGCCTTACTGGGAGCACTGGGAGCGGCTCTGGGCCTTACTGGGAGCTACTGGGAGCGGTTCTGGGCCTTACTGGGAGCACTGGGAGCGGCTCTGGGCCTTACTGGGAGCTACTGGGAGCGGCTCTGGGCCTTACTGGGAGCTACTGGGAGCGGCTCTGGGCCTTACTGGGAGCACTGGGAGCGGCTCTGGGCCTTACTGGGAGCTACTGGGAGCGGTTCTGGGCCTTACTGGGAGCTACTGGGAGCTGCTCTGGGCCTTACTGGGAGCTACTGGGAGCGGTTCTGGGCCTTACTGGGAGCTACTGGGAGCGGCTCTGGGCCTTACTGGGAGCTACTGGGAGCGGTTCTGGGCCTTACTGGGAGCTACTGGGAGCAGTTCTGGGCCTTACTGGGAGCTACTGGGAGCGGCTCTGGGCCTTACTGGGAGCACTGGGAGCGGTTCTGGGCCTTACTGGGAGCTACTGGGAGCGGTTCTGGGCCTTACTGGGAGCTACTGGGAGCAGTTCTGGGCCTTACTGGGAGCACTGGGAGCGGGTCTGGGCCTTACTGGGAGCTACTGGGAGCGGCTCTGGGCCTTACTGGGAGCACTGGGAGCGGTTCTGGGCCTTACTGGGAGCTACTGGGAGCAGCTCTGGGCCTTACTGGGAGCACTGGGAGCGGTTCTGGGCCTTACTGGGAGCACTGGGAGCGGTTCTAGGCCTTACTGGGAGCTACTGGGAGCGGTTCTGGGCCTTACTGGGAGCACTGGGAGCGGTTCTGGGCCTTACTGGGAGCGGTTCTGGGCCTTACTGGGAGCTACTGGGAGCGGCTCTGGGCCTTACTGGGAGCACTGGGAGCGGTTCTGGGCCTTACTGGGAGCTACTGGGAGCGGCTCTGGGCCTTACTGGGAGCACTGGGAGCGGTTCTGGGCCTTACTGGGAGCACTGGGAGCGGTTCTGGGCCTTACTGGGAGCTACTGGGAGCGGCTCTGGGCCTTACTGGGAGCCCTGGGAGCGGTTCTGGGCCTTACTGGGAGCACTGGGAGCGGTTCTGGGCCTTACTGGGAGCTACTGGGAGCGGTTCTGGGCCTTACTGGGAGCACTGGGAGCGGTTCTGGGCCTTACTGGGAGCGGTTCTGGGCCTTACTGGGAGCTACTGGGAGCGGCTCTGGGCCTTACTGGGAGCACTGGGAGCGGTTCTGGGCCTTACTGGGAGCACTGGGAGCGGCTCTGGGCCTTACTGGGAGCACTGGGAGCAGTTCTGGGCCTTACTGGGAGCTACTGGGAGCGGCTCTGGGCCTTACTGGGAGCTACTGGGAGCGGTTCTGGGCCTTACTGGGAGCTACTGGGAGCGGGTCTGGGCCTTACTGGGAGCTACTGGGAGCGGCTCTGGGCCTTACTGGGAGCTACTGGGAGCGGTTCTGGGCCTTACTGGGAGCTCTGGGCCTTACTGGGAGCACTGGGAGCGGCTCTGGGCCTTACTGGGAGCACTGGGAGCGGTTCTGGGCCTTACTGGGAGCTACTGGGAGCGGCTCTGGGCCTTACTGGGAGCACTGGGAGCGGCTCTGGGCCTTACTGGGAGCTACTGGGAGCGGGTCTGGGCCTTACTGGGAGCTACTGGGAGCGGCTCTGGGCCTTACTGGGAGCTACTGGGAGCGGTTCTGGGCCTTACTGGGAGCTACTGGGCCTTACTGGGAGCACTGGGAGCGGCTCTGGGCCTTACTGGGAGCACTGGGAGCGGTTCTGGGCCTTACTGGGAGCTACTGGGAGCGGCTCTGGGCCTTACTGGGAGCTACTGGGCCAGTCCATACTGGTCGATACTGGTCCATACCGGCCCATACTGGTCCACACTGGTCCATACCGGTCCATACTGGCCCATACTGGTCCGTACTGGTCCATACCGGTCCATACTGGCCCATACCGGTCCATACCGGTCCATACTGGTCCATACTGGTCCATACCGGTCCATTCTGGTCCATACTGGTCCATACTGGTCCATACTGGCCCATACCGGTCCATACCGGTCCATACTGGTCCATACTGGTCCATACCGGTCCATACCGGTCCATACTGGCCCATACTGGTCCAGACTGGTCCATACTGGTCCATACTGGTCCATACTGGTCCATACTGGCCCATACCGGTCCATACCGGTCCATACCGGTCCATACTGGTCCATACCGGTCCATTCTGGTCCATACTGGTCCATACTGGTCCATACTGGCCCATACCGGTCCATACCGGTCCATACTGGTCCATACTGGTCCATACCGGTCCATACTGGTCCATACTGGCCCATACTGGTCCAGACTGGTCCATACTGGTCCGTACTGGTCCATACTGGTCCATACTGGCCCGTACTGGCCCATACTGGTCCATACTGGTCCAAACTGGTCCATACTGGTCCGTACTGGTCCATACTGGCCCGTACTGGTCCATACTGGTCCATACTGGTCCATACTGGTCCATACCGGTCCATACCGGTCCATACTGGCCCATACTGGTCCATACTGGTCCATACCGGCCTGTACTGGTCCATACTGGCCCATACTGGTCCATACTGGTCCATACTGGTCCATACTGGTCCATACTGGTTTCCCCTCCCCCCTTCAGGAGCCACCTGGACTGCGAGGCCAAACAGTGGCGGTGAGGCCCCGCCCCCTTTTCCCATATATGGTCAGGCACCCCAAGCTCCGCCCCCATTCCCATATATGGTCAGGCACTTTAAGCCCCGCCCCCTCCATTCCCATATATGGTCAGGCACCCCAAGCCCCGCCCCCATTCCCATATATGGTCAGGCACCCCAAGCCCCGCCCCCATTCCCATATATGGTCAGGCACCCTAAGCCCCGCCCCCATTCCCATATATGGTCAGGCACTTTAAGCCCCGCCCCCTCCATTCCCATATATGGTCAGGCACCCCAAGCCCCGCCCCCATTCCCATATATGGTCAGGCACCCTAAGCCCCGCCCCCATTCCCATATATGGTCAGGCACCCTAAGCCCCGCCCCTCCATTACCATATATGGTCTGGCACCCCAAGCCCCGCCCCCATTCCCATATATGGTCTGGCACCCCAAGCCCCGCCCCCATTACCATATATGGTCAGGCACCCTAAGCCCCGCCCCCATTCCCATATATGGTCAGGCACCCTAAGCCCCGCCCCTCCATTACCATATATGGTCAGGCACCCTAAGCCCCGCCCCCATTCCCATATATGGTCAGGCACCCTAAGCCCCGCCCCCATTCCCATATATGGTCAGGCACCCTAAGCCCCGCCCCCTTTTCCATATATGGTCAGGCACCCTAAGCCCCGCCCCCCCATTCCCATATATGGTCAGGCACCCCAAGCCCCGCCCCCATTCCCATATATGGTCAGGCACCCTAAGCCCCGCCCCCATTCCCATATATGGTCAGGCACCCCAAGCCCCGCCCCCATTCCCATATATGGTCAGGCACCCTAAGCCCCGCCCCCATTCCCATATATGGTCAGTCACCCCAGGCCCCGCCCCCTTTACCATATATGGCGCCAACCCCCCAAGCCCCGCCCCACCGATGGCCAGGCCCCGCCCCCATTGCCATATATGGGCATGCCCCGCCCCCAGGTTCGTGGCGGATCTGCTCAATGACGTCGCCCTGGTGCTGGAGATCCTCGCTCCCCATTGGCTGAGCCTTGGCCCCGCCCTCCTGGTGATGGCGGCCGCGGCCAAGGTCGGGGAGGGGACTGGGAGGGACTGGGAGGGGATTGGGAGGGACTGGGGGGGACTGAGGGGCGTTTGGGGGGCACTGGGAGGGACTGGGAGGGGACTGGGAGCAACTGGGAGGGGATTGGGAGGGGCTGGGAGGGACTGGGAGGGGATTGGGAGGGAGTGGGAGGGACTGGGAGGGACTGGGAGGGACTGGGAGGGACTGGGAAGGACTGGGAGAGACTGGGAGGGACTGGGAGGGGATTGGGAGGGACTGGGGGGCACTGGGCGGGACTGGGAGGGAGTGGGAGAGACTGGGGGGGACTGGGAGCAACTGGGAGGGGATTGGGGGGGACTGGGACAAACTGGGAGGGACTGGGAGGGGACTGGGAGGGACTGGGAGGGGATTGGGAGGGACTGGGAGGGACTGGGAGGGGATTGGGAGGGACTGGGAGAGACTGGGAGGGACGGGGAGGGGACTGGGACGAACTGGGATGAACTGGGAGGTATTGAGAGGGGATTGGGAGGGACTGGGAGGGACTGGTTTATACTGGGAGGGACTGGGACAAACTGGGACAAGTTGGGAGGGGACTGGTTCTTACTGGGAGGTTACTGGGATGATATTGGGGGATACTGGGAGGGACTGGGAGGGAACAGAGGGACTGGGAGGGACTGGAAGGGGATTGGGATGGACTGGGAGGGACTGGGAGGGGATTGGGGGGGACTGGGAGGGACTGGGCGGGACTGGGAGGGGACTGGGAGGGGATTGGGAGGGACTGGGAGGGACTGGGACAAACCGGGAGGGACTGGAAGGGAACTGGGAGGGAACTGGGAGGGAACTGGGAGGGACTGGGATGATACTGGGAGGGAACTGGGATGATACTGGGGGAGGCGCTGCGGGGATACTGGGAAGCACTGGGCGGTTATTGGTGTGACTGGGAGGGTGTGCGCCAGCACTGGTTTATACTGGGAGACTCTTGAGGGTCGCTGGAGGGGTTTAAACTGGATTATACTGGTTTGTACTGGTCCATACTGGTTTATACTGGTCCATACTGGGTTATACTGGCCAGCCACTGCGCTCCGGCCTGGCTGGGCTCGCTGTTCTATACTGGTCTATACTGGTTTATACTGGTTTATTCCGCTTTAAACGGGTTTCTACCCGTTCGTTTTGGTCCGTACTGGTCCGTACTGGTCCGTACTGGTCCATACTGGTTTGTACTGGTCCCAGTGCGTGGTGGGCGTGGCCGGAGGGGCCACCAGGGCGGCCTTGGCCGTGCACCAGGCCCGGAGGGACAACGTGGCCGACGTGGCCGCCAAGGACAGCAGCCAGGTGGGACTGGGAGCACTGGTTTGGACTGGTTTGGACTGGTTTGGACTGGGAGGGGGTTGGGGGAGGACTGGGAGAGACTGGGAGGGGCTGGGAGGGGATTGGGTGGGACTGGGAGGGTCCGTAGGGGTTTATACTGGTTTATACTGGTCCATACTGGTTTATACTCATCTATACTGGTTTATATTGGTCGATACTGGTTTATACTGGTCCATACTGGTCTGTAGTGGTCCATACCAGCCCATACTGGTCCATATTGGTCTATACTGATCCATACTGGTCCATACCGGTCCACACTGGTTTCTGCTGGTCCATACTGGTCCATACCGGTTTATACTGGTCCATACTGGTTTATACTGGTCCATACTGGTCCATACTAGTCCATACTGGTCCATACCGGTCCATACCGGTCCATACTGGTTTATACCAGTCCATACTGGTCCATACTGGTTTATACCTGTCCATACCAGTCCATACCAGTCCATACTGGCCCATACTGGTCCATACCAATCCATACTGGTTTTTACTGGTCCATACTGGTTTATACTGGTTCATACCACTCCATACCAGTCAATACTGGTTCATACTGGTTGATAGCAATCCATACTGGTGCAGACTGGTCCATACTGGCTTATACTGGTCCAGACTGGTCCATACCAGTCCTTACTGGTTTATACTGGTCCATACTGGTCCATACTGGTCCATACTTGTCTGTACCTGTCCATACTGCTCCATACCCATCCATACTGGTTTATACTGGTCCATACCGGCCCATACTAGCCCATACTGGTCCATACTGGTCCATACTGGTTTATACTGGTCCAGACTGGTCCATACCAGTCCATACTGGTTTATATTGGTCTGTACCGGTCCATACTGGTTCATACTGGTCCATACTGGTCTGTACCGGTCCATACTGGTCCGTACTGGTCCATACTGGTTTATACTGGTCCATACTGGTCCATACTGGTCCATACTGATCCATACTGATCCATACTGGTCCATACCGATCCATACTGATTTGTACTGGTCCAGACTGGTCCATACCGGTCCGTACTGGTCCATACCGGTCTGTACCAGTCCATACTGGTGCATACTGGTTTGTATTGTTTTATACTGGTCCCTACTGGTCCGTACTGGTCCATACTGGTTTATACTGGTTTATACCAGTCCATACTGGTTTGTACTGGTCCATACTGGTCTATAGTGGTCCCTACTGCTCCATACTGGGCCATACTGGTCCATACTGGTTTGTACTGATTTATGCTGGTTTATACTGGTCCAGACTGGTCCATACCGGTCCGTACTGGTCTATACCGGTCTGTACCAGTCTATACTGGTCCATACTGGTCTATACTGATTTATACTGGTCCGTACCAGTCCATACTGGTTTATACTGGTCCATACTGGTCCGTACTGGTTTATATTGGTCCGTACTGGTCCGTACTGGTCCATACTGGTTTATACTGGGCAGGAGACGCTGGTGAACGGGGCCGGGCTCCTCCTGTCACTGCTGCTCCTCCCCCTCCTGGACAGGCGGCCCTGGTGAGGGGCGGGGCCTAAAGGGGCGGGGCCTAAAGGGGAGGGGCCTAAAGGGGAGGGGGATAAAGGGGCGGGGCCTAAGGGGGTGGGGTCTAAAGGGGGAGGGGCCTAAAGGGGCGGGGTCTAAAGAGGGAGGGGCCTAAAGGGGCGGGGGCTAAAGGGGGAGGGGCCTAAAGGGGCGGGGCCTAAAGGGGGAGGGGTCAAAGGGGGCGGGGCCTAAAGGGGCGGGGCTTAAAGAGGGCGGGGCCTCAAAGTGGGTCGGGCCTAAAGGGGGTGGGGCTCAATGGGGGCGGGGTTAAAGGGGCGTGGCTTAAGGGGGAGGGGCCTAAAGGGGGAAGGGGTCAAAGGGGGAGGGGCCAAAGGGGGCGAGGCCTAAAGGGGTGGGGCCTAAAAGGGGGAGGGGCCTAAATGGGAGAGGGGCCTAAAAGACCGGGGCCTAAAGGGGCGGGGCTCAAGTTGGGCAGGGCCTAAATGGGGATGGGTCTAAAGGGGGTGGGGCCTAAATGGGGAGGGGCCTAAAGGGGTGGGGCCTAAAGGGGAAGGGCCTAAAGGGGTGGGGCTCAAAGGGGGTGGGGTCTAAAGGGGGTGGAGTCTAGTGGGGCGGGGCCTAAAGGGGGTGGGGACTAAATGGGGAGGAGCAAAAGGGGGAGGGGCTAAATGGGCGGGGCTCAAAGGGGCGGGGCCTGAGGAGGGACAAAGGGGCGGGGCCTAAGGAGGAGGAGGGATCAAAGGGGCGTGGCTTAAGGGGGAGGGGCCTAAATGGACGGGGCCTAAAAGGGGGAGGGGCCTAAAGGGGGGAGGGGCCGGATGGGCGGGGCTCAAAAGGGCAGGGCCTAATGGGGGGGGCAAAGGGGCGGGGCCTGAAAGGGGGAGGGGCCTGAAAGGGGGAGGGGTCCAAGGGGGTGTGGCCTTTCTGGGCCTTTTAATGAGGTGGGCGTGGCCTCATTGAGGTTTGGGCTCTCTCAGGTGAGGTGGGCGTGGCCTTTCTGGGCCTTTTAATGAGGTGGGCGTGGCCCAGGTCAGGTGGGCGTGGCCTCAGGGGAGGTAGGCGTGGCCTCAGTGAGGTTTGGGCTCTCTCAGGTGAGGTGGGCGTGGCCTCAGGTGCGGTTTGGGGCTCTCTCAGGTGAGGTGGGCGTGGCCTTTGGGTGTCCTTTAATGAGATGGGCATGGCCCAGGTGAGGTGGGTGTGGCCCAGGTGAGGTTGGGGCTCTCTCAGGTGAGGTGGGCGTGGCCTCAGGTGAAGTTTAGGCTTGCTCAGGTGAGATGGGTGTGGCCCAGGTGAGGTGGGCGTGGCTTCAGGTGAGGTTGGGGCTCTCTCAGGTGAGGTGGGCGTGGCCTCAGGTGAGGTGGGCGTGGCCTCAGGTGAGGTGGGCGTGGCCTTTCTGGGCCTTTTAATGAGGTGGGCGTGGCCCAGGTGAGGTTGGGGCTCTCTCAGGTGAGGTTTAGGCTCTCTCAGGTGAGGTGGGCGTGGCCTCAGGTGAAGTTTAGGCTTGCTCAGGTGAGGTGGGCGTGGCCCAGGTGAGGTTTAGGCTCTCTCAGGTGAGGTGGGCGTGGCCTTTCTGGGCCTTTTAATGAGGTGGGCGTGGCCCAGGTGAGGTGGGCGTGGCCTCAGGTGAGGTTGGGGCTCTCTCAGGTGAGGTTGGGGCTCTCTCAGGTGTCGTGGGCGTGGCCCAGGTGAGGTTGGGGCTCTCTCAGGTGAGGTGGGCGTGGCCTCAGGTGAGGTGGGCGTGGCCCCACCCCTCACCTGCCCCCTCCCCACCCTCCCCCTCCCCCCCCCAGGCTCACCTGGCCGCTCCTGGGGCTCCTCCTGGCCGCTCACCTGGGCGCCAACCTGGCGGCCCTGGGGGCGCTGACCCTCACCTGCCTGAACCGGCCCCGCCTCCGCCTGGCCATTGGCTGGGCCCTGCGAGGGGGCGGGGCCAAGGCCGGAAGGGGCGTGGCCTGGCCAGGCCCGGCCGGCCTCACCTTGGAGCTGCCCCGCCCCCGACAGGTGAACCCCAGGGAGCCGCTGCTGCCAGGTGAGGGCGGCTTGGGGGGGGAGGGGGGGGTTGGGGGTGGTTTTGGGGTCACCTGGGCACACCTGGAGGGGTTTGGGGTCACCTGAGGGGGATTTGGGGTCGTTTTGGGGTCACCTGGGGGGGATTTGGGGTCACCTGGGCACACCTAAGGGGGGTTTGGGGTCACCTGAGGGGGATTTGGGGTCACCTTGGAGAGTTTGGGGTCACCTGAGGAGGATTTGGGGGTCACCTGGACACACCTGGGCACACCTGGAGGGGTTTGGGGTCACCTGAGGGGGGTTTGGGGTCATTTTGGGGTCACCTGGGGGGGATTTGGGGTCACCTGGGCACACCTGAGGGGGGTTTGGGGTCACCTGAGGGGGATTTGGGGTCGTTTTGGGGTCACCTGGGGGGGATTTGGGGTCACCTGAGGGGGATTTGGGGTCGTTTTGGGGGCACCTGGGCACACCTGGAGGGGTTTGGGGTCACCTGAGGGGGATTTGGGGTCGTTTTGGAGTCACCTGGGGGGGATTTGGGGTCACCTGGGGGGGATTTGGGGTCACCTGGGCACACCTAAGGGGGGTTTGGGGTCACCTGAGGGGGATTTGGGGTCATCTGGGAGGGATTTGGGGTCACCTGAGGAGGATTTGGGGTCATTTGGGAGGGATTTGGGGTCACCTGGACACACCTGGGCACACCTGGAGGGGTTTGGGGTCACCTGAGGGGGATTTGGGGTCGTTTTGGGGTCACCTGGGGGGCATTTGGGGTCACCTGGGCACACCTGAGGGGGGTTTGGGGTCACCTGGGGACACCTGAGGGGGGTTTGGGGTCGTTTTGGGATCACCTGGGAGGGATTTGGGGTCACCTGGGCACACCTGGAGGGGTTTGGGGTCACCTGAGTGGGATTTGGGGTCACCTTGGAGAGTTTGGGGCCACCTGAGGAGGATTTGGGGGTCACCTGGACACACCTGGGGACACCTGGAGGGGTTTGGGGTCACCTGAGAAGGTTTGGGGTCATTTTGGGGTCACTTGAGGAGATTTTGGGGTCACCTGAGGGGATTTGGGGTCATTTTGGGGTCACCTGGGAGGGATTTGGGGTCACCTGGGCACACCTGAGGGGTTTTGGGGTCATTTTGGGGTCACCTGGGGTCACCTGAGGGAATTTGGGGTCATTTTGGGGTCACCTGGGAGGGATTTGGGGTCGCCTGGACACACCTGGAAGGGTTTGGGGTCACCTGAGGGGGGTTTGGGGTCACCTGGGGACACCTGAGGGGGGTTTGGGGTCGTTTTGGGGTCACCTGGGAGGGATTTGGGGTCACCTGGGCACACCTGAGGGGGGTTTGGGGTCACCTGGGAAGGATTTGGGGTCACCTGGGGACACCTGAGGGGGGTTTGGGGTCACCTGAGTGGGATTTGGGGTCACCTTGGAGAGTTTGGGGTCACCTGAGGAGGATTTGGGGGTCACCTGGACACACCTGGGGACACCTGGAGGGGTTTGGGGTCACCTGAGGAGGATTTGGGGTCATCTGGGAGGGATTTGGGGTCACCTGGACACACCTGGGTGCACTTGGAGGGGTTTGGGGTCACCTGAGGGGGATTTGGGGTCGTTTTGGGGTCATCTGGGGGGGATTTGGGGTCACCTGAGGGGGGTTTGGGGTCACCTGGGGACACCTGAGGGGGGTTTGGGGTCGTTTTGGGGTCACCTGGGGGGATTTGGGGTCACCTGGGGACACCTGGAGGGGTTTGGGGTCACCTGAGTGGGATTTGGGGTCACCTTGGAGAGTTTGGGGTCACCTGAAGAGGATTTGGGGGTCACCTGGACACACCTGGGCGCACCTGGAGGGGTTTGGGGTCACCTGAGGAGGATTTGGGGTCATCTGGGAGGGATTTGGGGTCACCTGGACACACCTGGGTGCACTTGGAGGGGTTTGGGGTCACCTGAGGGGGGTTTGGGGTCGTTTTGGGGTCACCTGGGGGGGATTTGGGGTCACCTGAGGGGGGTTTGGGGTCACCTGGGGACACCTGAGGGGGGTTTGGGGTCATTTTGGGGACACCTGAGGGGGGTTTGGGGTCATTTTGGGGTCACCTGGGGTCACCTGGGGTCACCTGTCGGATTTTGGGGTCATTTTGGGGTCACCTGAGGGGGATTTGGGGTCACCTGGACACACCTGGGCACACCTGGAGGGGTTTGGGGTCACCTGGGGGGGATTTGGGGTCACCTGGGGACACCTGAGGGGGGTTTGGGGTCGTTTTGGGGTCACCTGGGAGGGGTTTGGGGTCACCTGGGGACACCTGAGGGGGGTTTGGGGTCGTTTTGGGGTCACCTGGGCACACCTGGGAGGGGTTTGGGGTCACCTGAGGGGGGTTTGGGGTCGTTTTGGGGTCATCTGGGGGGGATTTGGGGTCACCTGGGAACACCTTGGGTCACCTGAGGAGGATTTGGGGTCATTTTGGGGTCACTTGGGGAGGTTTTGGGGTCTCCTGGGAGATTTGAGGTCACCTGGGCACACCTGGGCTCACCTGAGGAGGACTTGGGGTCATTTTTGGGGTCATTTGGGGAGATTTTGGGGTCACCTGAGGGGATTTGGGGTCATTTTTGGGGTCATTTGGGGAGATTTTGGGGTCACCTGAGGGGATTTGGGGTCACCTGGGGTGATTTAGGGGTCACCTGAGAAGGTTTGGGGTCATTTTTGGGGTCACCTGGGGGGGGGAATTTGGGGTCATTTTTGGGGTCACCTGGGGAGGTTTTGGGGTCACCTGAGGTCACCTGGGGGTCACCTTGGGTGGATTTGGGGTCATTTTTGGGGTCATTTGGGGAGATTTTGGGGTCACCTGAGGGGATTTGGGCTCATTTTGGGGTCACCTGAGGAGATTTTGGGGTCACCTGAGAAAGTTTGGGGTCATTTTGGGGTCACCTGAGGAGGATTTTGGGGTCATTTTGGGGTCACCTGAGGTCACCTGAGGGGGTTTTGGGGTCACCTGGGGGTCATTTGGGGTCACCTGAGGTCACCTGGGGGGGGGGGATTTGAGGTCACCTGACCTCACCTGGATGACGTCACCCTCACCTGGATGACGTCACCCCCACCTGGATGACGTCACCCCCACCTGGATGACGTCACCCTCACCTGGATGACGTCACCGCCCCCTCCCCTCCCCCCTCAGGGTTCGGTTCCCGGCTCCGCCTCCACCTGGGGGCGCCCTTGGAGCACCTGGTGAGCAGGTGAGGGGGGGGGGAGGGGCGGGGCTGGATTTTGGGGAGAATTCCCAGGATTTTGGGCAAAAGGGGAAAATCCCGGCCGGGAATTCCAAGATTTGGGGAAATTTTGGGAGATTTTGGGGGCGGGAAAAATTTTAAATTTTTTTTTTTAATTTTTTTAGGAATTTTTTTGGGAGTGGGGGAGGAAATTTTTGTGAAATTTAAAAATTTTTTTTTCCCAAAGATTTGGGGTAATTTGGGGGAAATTCGGAATTTGAGGATTTTTAGGGAATTTTTGGGAATTTTGGAGGAATTTTTGGGGGGGATTTTTGGGAATTTTGGGGAATTTTGGGGAGTTTTTTGGTGAATTTTGGGGCAGGATTTTTTCAAGGATTTGGGGCATTTTGGGGAGGGAGAATTTTGAGAATTTGGGGGGGGATTTTAGGGAAATTTTGGGGCAATCGGGAGATTTTTGGATGATTTGGGAATTTTGAGGATTTTTTGGGGGGGATTTTGGGGGAGATTTGGGGCAATTTTGGGGCTTCCTTGGGTGTTTTGGGGTGGAAATTGGAGGAATTTGGGAAGGATTTGGGAAGAAATTGGGAATTTGGGAGAAATTTGGGGTGGAAATTGGGAATTTGGGAGAAATTTGGGGTGGAAATTGGGAATTTGGGAGGAATTTGGGGGAAATCCGGAGGAATTGGAGGAAAAATTTGGAGGAATTTGGGGCTTTTTAGGCGAAAAATTCAAGAAATTTGGGCTGAGCGGGACAAAATTTGGGAAGAAGTGGAAAATTTGGGGGAATTTGGAGGGAATTTCGTGGAGTTTGGGCCGAATTTGGGGATTTTTTTCAGCCGTTTTCGAAGGATTTGGGGTCATTTTGGGGTGGATTTTGGGGGGATTTTGCCCGATTTTGGGGTTTTTTTGGCGCCGTTTTTCCAGCGAGGCCGAATTCCGGAAGGCGCTGGAATGTGGGAGCCCCGATTACATCATCGTCCTCCGCCCCTCCCAAGGTGGGTCTGGGAGCCAAAAATCCCCCAAAATTTGGGCAAAAGGGACCCAAAATTTCCAGGATCCCAAAATTTGGGGGGGAAAAGGGAAAAAAATGGGGGAAATCCCAAAATTTCAGGGGGGAAAGGGGAAAAAATCCCAAAATTTGGGGGGAAAAAATCTCAAAATTTGGGGGGAAAAGACCCCAAAATTCCCAGAATTCCCCAAATTTGGGATCCCCAAATTCCAGAATTCCCAAAATTTGAGGGAAAAAGGGAAAAAATTGGGGGGAAATCCCGAAATTTGAGGGGGAAAAGGGGAAAAAATCCCAAAATTTGAGGGGAAAGGGAAAAAAAATCTCAAAATTTGGGGGGAAAAAATCCAAAAATTCCCAGAATTCCCAAAATTTGGCATCCCAAAATTCCAGGATCTCAAAGTTTGAGGGAGAAAGGGAAAAAAATGGGGGAAATCCCGAAATTTCAGGGGGAAAAGCGGAAAAAATCCCAAAATTTGAGGGGAAAGGGAAAAAAAATCTCACAATTTGGGGGAAAAATACCCCAAAATTCCCAGAATTCCCAAAATTTGGGATTGCAAAATTCCAGGATCCCAAAATTTGAGAGAAAAAGGGAAAAAATTGGGGGGAAAAGGGAGAAAAGTCCCAAAATTTGGGGGGAAAAAATTGGGGGGGAAATCCCAAAATTTCAGGGGGAAAAGGGGAAAAAATCCCAAAATTTGGGGGGAAAGGGGGAAAAAATCTCAAAATTTGGGGGGAAAAGACCCCAAAATTCCCAGAATTCCCAAAATTTGGGATCCCAAAATTCCAGGATCCCAAAATTTGAGGGAAAAAGGGAAAAAAATGGGGGGAAATCCCGAAATTTCAGGGGAAAAAGGGGAAAAAATCCCAAAATTTGGGGGGAAAAAATCTCAAAATTTGGGGGGAAAAGGAAAAAAATTCCTGGAATTCCCAAAATTTGGGATCCCAAAATTCCAGGATCCCAAAATTTGAGGGAAAAAGGGAAAAAAATGGGGGAAATCCCGAAATTTGAGGGGGAAAAGGGGAAAAAATCCGAAAATTTGGGGGGAAAGGGGGAAAAAATCCCAAAATTTGGGGGGAAAAGATCCAAAAATTCCCTGAATTCCCAAATTTGGGATCCCAAAATTCCAGGATCCCAAAATTTGGGGGGAAAAGGGAAAAAATTGGGGGGAAATCCCGAAATTTGAGGGGGAAAAGCGGAAAAAATCCCAAAATTTGGGGGGAAAGGGAAAAAAAATCTCAAAATTTGGGGGGAAAAGGAAAAAAATTCCCGGAATTCCCAAATTTGGGATCCCAAAATTCCAGGATCCCAAAATTTGGGGGGGAAAAGGGAAAAAAATGGGGGAAATCCCGAAAATTGAGGGGGAAAAGGGGAAAAAATCCGAAAATTTGAGGGGAAAGGGAAAAAAAATCTCAAAATTTGGGGGAAAAATACCCCAAAATTCCCAGAATTCCCAAAATTTGGGATCCCAAAATTCCAGGATCCCAAAATTTGGGGGGAAAAGGGAAAAAATTGGGGGGAAATCCCAAAATTTGAGGGGGAAAAGGGGAAAAAATCCCAAAATTTGGGGGGAAAAAATCCCAAAATTTGGGGGGAAAAGATCCAAAAATTCCCTGAATTCCCAAATTTGGGATCCCAAAATTCCAGGATCCCAAAATTTGGGGGGAAAAGGGAAAAAATTGGGGGGAAATCCCAAAATTTGAGGGGGAAAAGGGGAAAAAATCCCAAAATTTGGGGGGAAAAAATCTCAAAATTTGGGGGGAAAAGACCCCAAAATTCCCAGAATTCCCCAAATTTGGGATCCCACATTCCAGAATTCCCAAAATTTGAGGGAAAAAGGGAAAAAATTGGGGGGAAATCCCGAAATTTGAGGGGGAAAAGCGGAAAAAATCCCAAAATTTGGGGGGAAAGGGAAAAAAAATCTCAAAATTTGGGGGGAAAAAGAAAAAAATTCCCGGAATTCCTGAATTTGGGATCCCAAAATTCCAGGATCCCAAAATTTGGGGGGAAAAGGGAAAAAAATGGGGGAAATCCCGAAATTTGAGGGGGAAAAGGGGAAAAAATCCCAAAATTTGAGGGGAAAGGGAAAAAAAAATCCCAAAATTTGGAGGGAAAAGGAAAAAATTCCCGGAATTCCCGAATTTGGGATCCCAAAATTCCAGGATCCCAAAATTTGAGGGAAAAAGGGAAAAAAATGGGGGGAAATCCTGAAATTTGAGGGGGAAAAGGGGAAAAAATCCCAAAATTTGGGGGGAAAGGGGGAAAAAATCTCAAAATTTGGGGGGAAAAGGAAAAAAATTCCTGGAATTCCCCAAATTTGGGATCCCAAAATTCCAGGATCCCAAAATTTGAGGGAGAAAGGGAAAAAATTGGGGGGAAATCCCGAAATTGAGGGGGAAAAGGGGAAAAAATCCCAAAATTTGGGGGGAAAGGGAAAAAAAATCTCAAAATTTGGGGGGGGAAAATCCAAAAATTCCCGGAATTCCCAAATTTGGGATCCCAAAATTCCAGAATTCCCAAAATTTGAGGGGAAAAGGGAAAAAATTGGGGGGAAATCCCGAAATTTGAGGGGGAAAAGCGGAAAAAATCCCAAAATTTGAGGGGAAAGGGAAAAAAAATCTCAAAATTTGGGGGGAAAAGATCCAAAAATTCCCAGAATTCCCGAATTTGGGATCCCGAAATTCCAGGATCCCAAAATTTGGGGGGAAAAGGGAAAAAATTGGGGGGAAAATGCCAAAATTTGGGGGAAAAAGAAGAAAAAAATCCCAAAATCTGGGGGGAAAGACCCCAAAATTCCCAGAATTCCCCAAATTTGAGCTCTCGGAATTTCGGGATCCCAAAATTTGGGAATCCCAAGGTTTGAGAATCCCAAAATTTGGGAATCCCAGGAATTTTTGGTCGGATTTTGGGTCCTTTTTCCCCCCAGTTTTGGGGATTTTTTCCCCAATTTTTTCCCAAATTTTTTCCCAAATTTCCCAAATTTCCCAAATTTTGGAATCCAGCTTTTTTGGGATCCCAAAATTTGGGAATTCCAGGATTTTTTGGACTCCATTTCCACAAATTTTGGGGATCCCAGGGTGGATTTTGGGTCGTTTTCCTCCAATTTTTCCCTTTTTTTTCCCCAATTTTCGCTCTTTCGACCTCGGGATTTTTTTGGGGGATCCCCAAATTTCGGGATCAGGGATTTTTTTTTTTGGATCTCCCAAAATTTGGGAATCCCAGGATTTTTTTGGAGTCCATTTCCTCAATTTTTGGGGCTCCCAAGGTGGATTTTGGCTCCTTTTTTCCTCCAATTTTGGGGAGTTTTTCCTCCCTTTTTTCCCAAATTCCCCAAATTTTGGAATCCAGCTTTTTTGGGATCCCAAAATTTGGGAATCCCAGGATTTTCTGGACTCCATTTCCACAAATTTTGGGATCCCAGGGTGGATTTTGGGTCGTTTCCCTCCAATTTCGCCTCCATTCCCCTCCAATTTTTCCCTTTTTTTTCCCCAATTTTTGCTCTTTCGACCTCGGGATTTTTTTGGGGGATCCCCAAATTTTGGGATCGGGATTTTTTTTTGGGATTCCAAAATTTGGGAATCCCAGGATTTTTTTGGGCTCCGTGTCCAGAATTTTTGGGGCTCCCAGGGTGGATTTTGGGTCATTTTCTCCCAATTTTGGGGATTTTTCCTCCCTTTTTTCACCAATTCCCCAAATTTTGGAATCCAGATTTTTTTGGGATCCCAAAATTTGGGAATCCCAGGAATTTTTTGAGTCCATTTCCACAATTTTTGGGATCCCCGGGTGGATTTTGGGTCGTTTTCCTCCAATTTCACCTCCATTCCCCTCCAATTTTTGCCCAAATTTCCCCAATTTTCGCTCTTTCGACCTCGGGATTTTTTTGGGGGATCCCCAAATTTCGGGATTGGGGATTTGTTTTTTTTGGACCTCCCAAAATTTGGGAATCCCAGGATTTTCTGGACTCCATTTCCACAATTTTTGGGATCCCAGGGTGGATTTTGGCTCCTTTTTCCCCCAATTTTGGGGATTTTTCCCCAATTTTCCCCCAAATTTCCCCAATTTCCCAAGTTTTAGAATCCAGGTTTTTTTGGGATCCCAAAATTTGGGAATCCCAGGATTTTTTTGGGCTCCATTTCCACAATTTTTGGGGCTCCCAAGGTGGATTTTGGCTCCTTTTTTCCTCCAATTTTGGGGAGTTTTTCCTCCCTTTTTTCCCAAATTCCCCAAATTTTGGAATCCAGCTTTTTTGGGATCCCAAAATTTGGGAATCCCAGGATTTTTTGGACTCCATTTCCACAATTTTTGGGGATCCCAGGGTGGATTTTGGGGTCGTTTTCCTCCAATTTCGCCTCCATTCCCCTCCAATTTTTCCCTTTTTTTCCCCCAATTTTCGCTCTTTCGACCTCGGGATTTTTTTGGGGGGATCCCCAAATTTTGGGATGGGGGATTTTTTTGGGGGGGGGGAATGCCTCCCCCTGACCCTTCCCCCTTTTTTTCCAGGCTGGGTGGGGGTGGGGCTCCGCCGGGGGGCCCCCCCCGAGACCCCGATTTTGGGCTGTGCCCAGGCCCTGCTGCTGGAGGAGCTGCTGGGGGAGGATTTGGGGCCGGGGTCTCCCCTGGGGGAGCTCCTGGGACCCCTCCAGCGACGCCTGCGGAGCTGCCGTGAGGATCCGGGGATTTGGGGGAATTTTCGGGAATTTTGGGGAATTTTTGGGAATTTTTTGGGGAATTTTTTTGGAATTTTTAGAGGCGATTTGGGGGCGTTTTAGGGGATTTAAATGGGATTTTGGAGGAGTTTTGGGGGGATTTTGGGGGATTTGGGGGGTCCTGAGATATTTGGGAGGGATTTGGGGACTGTGGGGAATTTTGGGGAATTTTTTGGGAATTTTTTGGAATTTTTTTGGAATTTTTAGAGGCGATTTGGGGGCGTTTTAGGGGATTTAAATGGGACATTTTTGGGAAATTTTGGGGGGATTTTGGGGGAATTTGGGGTGTTTGGGAGGGATTTGGGGACTTTTGGGAATTTTGGGGAATTTGGGGAATTTTTGGGAATTTTTTGGGAATTTTTTGGGAATTTTTGGAGGAGATTTGGGGGATTTTAAGGGGATTTAAATGGCAGGTTTTGGGAAATTTTAGGAGGATTTGGGGGGGATTTTGGTAATTTTGGGGGTCCTGGGGAGGTTGGGAGGGATTTTGGGACTGTGGGGAATTTTTTTGGGAATTTTTTGGGAATTTTTTGGAGGAGATTTGGGGGCGTTTTAGGGGATTTAAATGGGATTTTGGGGGGATTTTTGGGGGGATTTTTGGAGAATTTTTGGTAATTTTGGGGGTCCTGGGGAGTTTGGGAGGGATTTGGGGAATTTGGGGAATTTTGGGGAATTTTTTGGGAATTTTTGGGGGAGATTTGGGGGCCTTTTAGGGGATTTTTTTGAAATTTTGGGGGGATTTTGGGGGGGTTTTGGGGGGATTTTGGGGATCCTGAGGAGTTTGGGAGGGATTTTGGGAATTTTGGGAATTTTTCAGAATTTTTTTGGAATTTTTGGGAACTTTTTCAGATTTTTTGGGGAATTTTTGGAGGAGATTTGGGGGAGTTTGAAGGGACTTAAATGGGAGGGTTTGGGAAATTTTGGGGCAATTTTGGGGGGACCTTTGGGAATTTGGGGAATTTTGGGGGTCCTGACGAGGTTGGGAGGGATTTAGGGAATTTTGGGAATTTTTTGGGAATTTTTTGGGAATTCTGGGGGGAGATTTTGGGGGAGTTTTAGGGGATTTAAATGGGATTTTTTTGGGAAATTTCAGGGGGATTTTGGGCGGATTTGGGGGGAATTTGGGGAGACTCAAACGGGATTTTTTGGAGGGCGAATTTTTGTGACTTTCGGGCCGGTTTTGGGGTGAAATTTGGGAGAGTCCTGGAAGGATTCCTGGGAATTTTGGGGGGGGGGGGATTCGAGGAATTCCGGGTGGATTTTGGGGCTTTTTTGCCTCATTTTGGGGCTGAACTCCTCCCCCTCCCCCAGCTCCGGGCTCGGTTCCCTGGGGGGTCCTGGCCGAGACCTCGCGGCTCTTCCGGGACCTGGGCCCCTCCCTCCTGCAAGGTTGGTGCCGCTTCTGTCGCGACAGAGGGCGGGTAATCGCGATTATTTTTTTTAAAACCCCACTTCCGGTTCCACTTCCGGGTTCCGGTTTTGTTACTTCCGGGTTCCGGTTTTTCTACTTCCGGTTCCGGGTCTCTATCGCTGATTTTTTCTCTTCACTGTCACTTCCGGGTTCTAATTCTGTGGCGTTACTTCCGGTTTGTTTCTGTCGTGTTGCTACTTCCGGTTCCGGTTCGACTTCCGGGTTTTACTTCCGGTTCCGGCGCTCGCGGCCGGGGAGTTTTGGGCGGAATTTTGATGGATTTGGGGCATTTTTTTGGGATTTGGGAATTTTGGGGGAATTCCCTCGGAATTCAGGGAGTTTTGGGGGTTCTTGGCTGAACCCAGGGGATTTCGGGCGGAATTTTGGGGGATTTCTGGGAATTTTCCTTGGAATTTTTCGGGGGGAGTTTTGGGGAGGAATTTTGGGGTGAATTTGGGGGGTTTTGGGGAGGATTTCGGTGACTTCGAGCGGGATTGGAGGGATTTGGTGGAATTTGGGTGGAATTTTGGGAGATTGGGGGCGATTTCGGGAGGTTTTGGGGGAATTTGGGGGAATTTCGGGAGGTTTTGGGTGAAATTTGTGGAAATTGGGTGGATTTTGGGTGGAATGGGCGGAGCTTGAATTTTCTGGAATTTGGGTGGATTTGGGGAGATTTTGGGTGGATTTTAGGGGAATTCCGGGTGGATTTTGTGGAATTTGGGTGGATTTTAGAAAATTCAGGAGATTTGGGGTGGGTTTAGGTGGATTTTGGGTGGATTTGGGGAGATTTGGGGGGAATTTGGGGTGGATTTTGTGGAATTTGAGTGGATTTTGGGTGGAATTTGGGTGGATTTTGGGAGATTTTGAGTGGATTTGGGGAGATTTTGGGTGAAGTTTGTGGGATTTGGGTGGATTTTGGTGGATTTTGGGTGGATTTGGGGAGATTTTGGGTGGATTTGGGAGAAATTTGGGAAATTTTGGGTGGATTTGGGATGGAATTTGGGGGATTTTGGGTGGAATGGGTGGGGTTTGGATTTTGTGGAATTTGGGTGGATTTTGGGAGGTTTTGGGTGGATTTTGTGGAATTTGGGTGGATTTAGGTGGATTTGGGGAGATTTTGGGGGAATTTGGAAGATTTGGGGTGGATTTTGTGGAATTTGAGTGGATTTTGGGAGATTTTGGGTGGATTTTGGGAGATTTTGTGTGGAATGGGCAGAGTTTGGATTTTGTGGAATTTGGGGAGGTTTTGGGTGGGTTTGGGGAGATTTTGGTGGAATTTCGGGAGGTTTTGGGTGGATTTTGTGGAATTTGGGGGGATTTTGGGTGGAATGGGCGGAGTTTGGATTTTATGGAATTGGGATGGATTTCAGGAGGTTTTGGGTGGATTTTGGGTGGTTTTGGGGAGGTTTTGGGGGAATTTGGGAGATTTTGGGGGAATTTGGGAAAGAATTTGGGGGAATTTGGGTGGAATGGGTGGAGTTTGGATTTTGTGGAATTTGGGTGGATTTTGGGAGGTTTTGGGTGGATTTTGTGGAATTTGGGTGGATTTTGGGAGGGTTTGGGTGGATTTTAGGGGAATTTGGGTGGATTTGGGGTGGAATGGGCAGAGTTTGGATTTTGTGGAATTTGGGTGGATTTTGGGAGGTTTTGGGTGAAATTTGTGGAATTTGGGTGGATTTAGGTGGATTTTGGATGGATTTGGGTGTATTTTAGGGGAATTTGGGTGGATTTGGGAAGGAATTTGGGTGATTTTGGGGTGGAATGGGCAGAGTTTGGATTTTGTGGAATTTGGGTGGATTTAGGTGGATTTTGGGTGGATTTGGGGAGATTTTGGGGGAATTTGGAAGATTTTGGGTGGATTTTGTGGAATTTGTGTGGATTTGGGGGAGATTTTGGGTGGAATGGGCAGAGTTTGGATTTTGTGGAATTTGGGGAGGTTTTGGGTGGATTTGGGTGGATTTTGGGGGAATTTGGGTGATTTTGGGTGGAATGGGCGGGGTTTGGATTTTGTGGAATTTGGGTGGATTTTGGGAGATTTTTGGGTGGATTTGGGAGATTTTGGGGGAATTCGGGAAGGAATTTGGGGGAGATTTTAGATGGATTTAGGTGGAATTTGTGGATTTTGTGGATTTAGGTGGATTTAGGTGGATTCTGGGAGATTTTGGGTGGATTTGGGTGGAATTTGGGGTGGATTTTGGGAGATTTTGGGTGGCTTTAGGTGGGTTGGGGGAGATTTTGGGTGAAATTTGTGGATTTGGGGGGGACTTGGGAGATTTGGGGTGGATTTTGAGAGATTTGGGTGGATCTAGGTGGATTTTGGGTGAATTTAGGGGGATTTGGGTGATTTTAGGTGGATTTGGGGTAAATTTAGGTGGAATTTTGGGTGGATTTAGGTGGATTTCGGGAGATTTTGGGTGGATGTAGGGTGATTTTAGGTGGATTTGGGTGATATTAGGTGGATTTTGGGTGGATTTAGGTGGATTTCGGGAGATTTTGGGTGGATTTTAGGGCAATTCGGGAGATTTTGGGCAGATTTTAGTGGAATTCCGGGTGGATTTGGGGGGATTTTGGGGGATTTCAGGTGCGTTCCGTGGCACTCGGGAGACGTTGGATGCATTCGGGCCTTCCCCGGGTGCAGTTTGGGGTGAATTTGGGAAGATTTGGGACTTCCGGTTGGATTGTGAAAGGCCAAACCCCTTTCTAAAAACCCACTTCCGGTGCCACTTCCGGGTTCTGCTTCCGGGTTCCGCTTCCGGGTTTAACTTCCTGGTTCCCCCCTCACCGTGATGGCGCCCCCTGCAGGGCTGGAGGCCGCCGGCTGGGACACTCGGCGCCCCCTGCTGGCCGTGGACGAATGGAGCCTGGAGTGGGCGTGGCCAGAGCAAGGCCACGCCCCCTTTGCCCAAAAAGCCCCAAAATAAAGGGAAAAAAGCCCCGATTTGGGCAATTGCCAAAAACGTGGAGTTTCTGACGAGTGGATTTGGGGAAATTTGGGGGAAATTTGGGGGAAATTTGGGGAAATTTGGGTGGATTTGGGGAAATTTGGGTGGATTTGGGGGAAATCTGGCAAAATTTGGGTGGATTTGGGTTCATTTCCGGTCGTTTCGGGCCATTTCCAGCCCGTTTTTCACCGTTTTGGGCTCTTTCGGCCCCGATTTTGGGTCGTTTTGGGTTCATTTCTTGGGGTTTTGGGCGAAACACCCCCCCAGAGCGGAGATTTTGGGGCCGTTTCAGCTCCTTTGGGGTCATTTCGGCTCCTTTAAGGCTTGGTTCGAATTTGGGGCATTTTGGGGCATTCTGGGTCCCTTTTGGGGCGGTTTTGGGGCAGTTTGGGTCGAATTTGGGTCAGTTTGGGGCAATTTTGGGGCAGTTTCGGGGCAATTTTGGGGCAATAATGTTGATTTCAACCCAGTTTGGGACAATTTTGGGTCAGTTTGGGGCATTTTGGGTCAGTTTGGGGCAACTTTGGGGCATTTTGGGTCAGTGTAGGTCGATTTTGGGTCAGTTTAGGGCATTTTGGGTCAGTTTAGGTTGATTTTCGGTCAGTTTGGGCCATTTTGGGTCAGTTTGGGTCAGTTTGGGCCATTTTGGGTCAGCTTGCGTCAATTTTGGGCCATTTTGGGTCAGTTTAGGTCGATTTTGGGTCAGTTTGGGCCATTTTGGGTCAGTTTGGGTCAATTTTGGGCCATTTTGGGTCAGTTTAGGTCAATTTTGGGTCAGTTTGGGGCATTTTGGGTCAGTTTGGCTCGATTTTGGGCCATTTCGGGTCAGTTTAGGTTGATTTGGTGTCAGTTTGGGCCATTTTGGGTCAGTTTAGGTTGATTTTGGGTCAGTTTGGGCCATTTTGGGTCAGTTTGGGTCAATATTGGGCCACTTCAGACTCATTTTGGGCCTTTTTGGGCCAGTTTAGGTCGATTTTGGGTCATTTTTGCTCATTTCCTCCCCATTTCTCACCATTTCGGGCCACTTCCGACTCATTTTGGGCCACTCCAGCCTCATTTTTTGCTCATTTCCTTCCCATTTCTCACCAATTTGGGCCCTTTCCGCCCCGTTGTTTTTTTTTTTTCACCTCGCTCCGACTCCTTTTAGGCCGTTCCGCCCCTTTTTGGGCCGGGTTTTGGGTTTATTTCGGGCGATTTCAGGCAAAATAGCCCCAGAGGAAGGCGGCCACGCCCATCAGCACCAGGGCGTTGACGTCGACCACGCGGCTCCACCGGGGATCCTCGGGGGGCGGGGCCTCGCTCGAGGCCACGCCCACCCCGGCCACGCCCCCCGCTCCAGGCTCCGCCCCCGCCGCCGCCTCCGCGTCTGGAATGGGGCAAAATTCGGCAGTTTTGGGGCTTTTTGGGGGTTCAAAACCTCCCCAAGAGGCCCAAAATTTTGGGGACCTCCCCACACCTGGGACCAACCCCAAAATCCTTAAATTTGGATCCCCGGGATCCCCCAAAACGCCCAAAATTTGGGTCGGAGGGCGCTGAAATCCCCCAAAAATCCCAAATCTGGCTCCCCAAGACCCCAAAGCTCCCCCAAATTTGGGGTCCTCCCCACACCTGGGACCTCCTCAAAATCCCAAATTTGGCTCGCCGGGATCCCCCAAAACGCCCAAAACTTGGATCGGAGGACGCCAAAATCCCCCCAAAACCCCAAATTTGGCTCCCCAAGACCCCCCAAATTTGGGCACCTCCCCACACCTGGGACCTCCCCAAAATCCCAAATTTGGCTCCCCGGGATCCCCCAAAACGCCCAAAATTTGCGTCTGAGGACGCCGAAATCCCCCAAAAATCCCAAATCTGGCTCCCCAAGACCCCAAAACTCCCCCAAATTCGGGGACCTCCCCACACCTAGGACCAACCCCAAAATCCCAAATTTGGCTCGCCGGGATCCCCCAAAACGCCCAAAATTTGGGTCTGAGGACGCCGAAATCCCCCCAAAAACCCCAAATTTGCCTCTCCAAATTCCCCTGGACCCCCCCAGAACCCCAAATTTGGCTCCCAGGACCCTCCAGACCCCCCCAGATTTGGGGTTTCCTCCCCAAATTTGGGCTTTCCCGCCCAAATCTGGGATTTCCCCCCCAAATTTGAGGTTTCCCCCCCAAATCTGGGATTTCCCCCCAAATTTGAAGTTTCCCCCCCAAATTTGGGGTTTCCCTCCCCTGGTCCCCCCCCTCGTACCCCCAAGCGGGACCCCCAAATTTTGGGGGGGCTCCTTGGGCATGTCCAGGTCGATCCGGGGCTCGCGGCTGTTCCGGAGGCTGAACACCAACCTGTGCAGCTGGGACCCCAAAAAAAGCACCCGGGGTCACCCCAAAATTGGGTGAAACCGCCCCAAAAATGGGTGAAAATCTCTCCCCCCTCCCCCGGAATTATTGGGGGTGCAAAAATCAAAGGCCCTAAAATAAAACCCCCCCAAAACCCCCCAAAATGCAGGGAAAGGCTCCCCCGGAATGAGGAGGAAGTCGCCCCAAAATTTTCCCCAAAAATCTCCCCAAAAAATTCCCAAATATCCCAAAAAAGCCCCCAAAAAATCCTCCCAAAACATTTCCCCCCAAAAATTCCCAGAAATTCCAAAAAACTTCAAAACAAATCCCCCAAAAAACCCCAAAAAATCCCAAAAATTAAAAAATACCCCCCAAAATTCCCCAAAATCCAAAAAAAAAATCCCTGAAAAAATCCCCCAAAAATCCCAAAAAAATCCCAAAAAATCCAAAAAAATCCCCGAAAAAATCCCCCAAAAATCCCCCCAAAATCCCCCAAAATCCCAAAAAAATCCCCAAAAAATCAAAAAAAATCCCCAAAAATCCCAAAAAATAAAAAAAAAAACGAAAAAACAAAAAAAATCCTGAAAAAAACCCAGAACCCCACAAAAATGCCAAAAAATCCCCCATAAAATCCCGAAAAAATCCCCAAAATAATCCCCAAGAGAAACACCAAAAACCCCCCAAAACCCTCCCAAAAATCCCAAAAAATCCTCAAAAAATCCCCAAAAAAACCAAAAACCCCCCAAAAACGCCGAAGGCCCTAAAATAAACCCCCCAAAACCCCCCAAAATGCAGGGAAAGCCTCCCCCGGAATGAAGAGGAAGTCGCCCCAAAATTTTCCCCAAAAATCTCCCCAAAAAAATTCCCGAAAAGGCCCCAAAAATCCCCTAAAAAATCCCTAAAATATCCCCAAAAAATCCCCCAAAAATCCCCAAAAAACCCTAAAAAATCCAAAAAATCACCCAAAATATCACCCAAAAATCCCAAAAAAACCCTAAAAAAAACCTAAAAAATCCCCCAAAAAATCGAAAAAAGACCTCAAAAACATTCATTAAAAAAACCAAAAAAATCCAAAAATAATCCAAAAATACCCCCAAAAAATCTCCAAAAAATCCCCAAAAAATCCCCAAAAATCCCCAAAAAATCCCAAAAAAATCCCCAAAAAAATCCCCAAAAAATCCCCAAAAATCTCAAAAAATCGCCAAAATAACCCTTAAACAATCCCTAAAAAATCCCCCAAAAATCCCCCAAAAATCCCAAAATATCCTCAAAAAATCCCAAAAAATTCCCTAAAAAACCCCGAAAAAATCCCAAAAAATCCCCTAAAAAAACCCAAAAAAATCCCAAAAATATCCCCAAAAAACCCTAAAAAATCCCTAAAAAATACAAAAAAAACCTAAAAAATCCACAAAAAACCCCTAAAATATCCCCAAAAAATCCAAAAAAATCCCAAAAAATCCCCCAAAAAAACCCCCAAAAATCCCAAAAAATCCCCAATAAATCACCCAAAAATCCCCCCAAAAAAAACCAAAAAATCCCCAAAAAACCCTTAAACAATCCCTAAAAAACACCTAAAAAATCGAAAAAAATCCCCCAAAAAATCCAAAAAAAATCCAAAAAAAATCCAAAAAAAATCCCAAAAAATCCCACAAAAATCCCAAAAAATCCCCAACCCCCCCCTGAGTTCCCGGCACTCACGTGGACTTTGGCGATGGGCGGGTGGCACAGGGACACGGCCAGCACTAGCCCGGCGCTGAGCAGGAAGAGCAGCGCGGCGA
Source organism: Aphelocoma coerulescens (assembly GCF_041296385.1). NCBI lineage: Eukaryota > Metazoa > Chordata > Aves > Passeriformes > Corvidae > Aphelocoma > Aphelocoma coerulescens. The sequence goes on from NW_027183529.1 coordinate 118,520, forward strand.
AGTGCAGGTAGTGCAGCCCAAAATCCAGAATCCAAAATCCCAAAGAAATCCCCAAATATCCCCAAAAAATCCCCAAAAAATCCCCCAGAAAATCCCAAAAAAACCCTTGAACAATCCCTAAGAAATCCCCAAAAAATCTAAAAAAAATCCCCAAAAATACCAAAAAGATCCCTAAAAAGTCCCAAAAAATCCCAAAAATATCCCCAAAAAAACCCTAAAAAATCCCCCAAAAATCCCAAAAAATCTCAAAAAATCCCCAAAATAACTCTTAAACAATCCCTAAAAAATCCCAAAAAATCCCCAAAAAATCCAAAAAATATCCCCAAAAACCCCTAAAAAATCCACAAAAAAACCCTAAAAAATCCCTAAAATATCCCCAAAAAATCCCCAAAAAATCCCCAAAAATCCCCAAAAAACCCCTAAAAAATCCCTAAAAATCCCAAAAAAAAAACCAAAAAAAATCCACAAAAAACCCCTAAAATATCCCTAAAATATCCCCAAAAAATCCCCAAAAAATCCCCAAAAATCCCCAAAAAACCCCTAAAAAATCCCTAAAAATCCCAAAAAAAAAACCAAAAAAAATCCACAAAAAACCCCTAAAATATCCCTAAAATATCCCAAAAAAATCCCAAAAAATCCCAAAAAAAAACCCAAAAATCCCAAAAAATCCCCAAAAAATCACCCAAAAATCCCCCCCAAAAAAACAAAAAAATCCCCAAAAAACCCTTAAACAATCCCTAAAAAACACCTAAAAAATCAAAAAAAATCCCCCAAAAAATCAAAAAAAATCCAAAAAAAACCCAAAAAAAATCCCAAAAAATCCCAAAAAATCCCAAAAAATCCCCAACCCCCCCCCTGAGTTCCCGGCACTCACGTGGACTTTGGCGATGGGCGGGTGGCACAGGGACACGGCCAGCACTAGCCCGGCGCTGAGCAGGAAGAGCAGCGCGGCGAAGTGCAGGTAGTGCAGCCCAAAATCCAGAATCCAAAATCCCAAAGAAATCCCCAAATATCCCCAAAAAATCCCCAAAAAATCCCCCAGAAAATCCCAAAAAATCTCAAAAAATCCCCAAAATAACCCTTAAACAATCCCTAAAAAATCCCAAAAAATCCCCAAAAAATCCAAAAAATCCCCAAAAAATCCCAAAAATATCCCCAAAAACCCCTAAAAAATCCACAAAAAACTCCGAAAAAATCCCAAAAAATCCCCTAAAAAACCCCAAAAAATCCCAAAAATATCCCCAAAAAACCCCTAAAAAATCCCTAAAAAATACAAAAAAAAACCAAAAAAATCCACAAAAAAAACCCTAAAAAATCCCTAAAATATCCCCAAAAAATCCCAAAAAATCCAAAAAAAAACCCCCAAAAATCCAAAAAAATCCCCAATAAATCACCCAAAAATCCCCCCCAAAAAAAACAAAAAATCCCCAAAAAACCCTTAAACAATCCCTAAAAAACACCTAAAAAATCGCAAAAAAATCCCCCAAAAAATCAAAAAAAATCCAAAAAAAAATCAAAAAATATCCCCAAAAAATCCCAAAAAAATCCCAAAAAATCCCCAACCCCCCCCCTGAGTTCCCGGCACTCACGTGGACTTTGGCGATGGGCGGGTGGCACAGGGACACGGCCAGCACTAGCCCGGCGCTGAGCAGGAAGAGCAGCGCGGCGAAGTGCAGGTAGTGCAGCCCAAAATCCAGAATCCAAAATCCCAAAGAAATCCCCAAATATCCCCAAAAAATCCCCAAAAAAATCCCCCAGAAAATCCCAAAAAAACCCTTGAACAATCCCTAAGAAATCCCCAAAAAATCTAAAAAAAATCCCCAAAAATACCAAAAAGATCCCTAAAAAGTCCCAAAAAATCCCCAAAAAAATCCCCAAAAAACCCCTAAAAAATCCCCAAAAAATCCCAAAAAATCTCAAAAAATCCCCAAAATAACTCTTAAACAATCCCTAAAAAATCCCAAAAAATCCCCAAAAAATCCAAAAAATATCCCCAAAAACCCCTAAAAAATCCACAAAAAAACCCTAAAAAATCCCTAAAATATCCCCAAAAAAAACCCAAAAAATCCCCAAAAATCCCCAAAAAACCCCTAAAAAATCCCTAAAAATCCCAAAAAAAAAACCAAAAAAAATCCACAAAAAACCCCTAAAATATCCCTAAAATATCCCCAAAAAATCCCCAAAAAATCCCCAAAAATCCCCAAAAAACCCCTAAAAAATCCCTAAAAATCCCCAAAAAAAAACCAAAAAAAATCCACAAAAAACCCCTAAAATATCCCTAAAATATCCCAAAAAAATCCCAAAAAATCCCAAAAAAACCCCCAAAAATCCCAAAAAATCCCCAATAAATCACCCAAAAATCCCCCCCAAAAAAAACAAAAAATCCCCAAAAAACCCTTAAACAATCCCTAAAAAACACCTAAAAAATCAAAAAAAATCCCCCAAAAAATCCAAAAAAAATCCAAAAAAAATCCAAAAAAAATCCCAAAAAATCCCAAAAAAATCCCAAAAAATCCCCAACCCCCCCGACTCGTTGCCGGCACTCACGTGGACTTTGGCGATGGGCGGGTGGCACAGGGACACGGCCAGCACTAGCCCGGCGCTGAGCAGGAAGAGCAGCGCGGCGAAGTGCAGGTAGTGCAGCCCAAAATCCAGAATCCAAAATCCCAAAGAAATCCCCAAATATCCCCAAAAAATCCCCAAAAAATCCCCCAGAAAATCCCAAAAAAACCCTTGAACAATCCCTAAGAAATCCCCAAAAAATCTAAAAAAAATCCCCAAAAATACCAAAAAGATCCCTAAAAAATCCCAAGAAATCCCCAAAAAAATCCCCAAAAAACCCCTAAAAAATCCCCAAAAAATCCCAAAAAATCTCAGAAAATCCCCAAAATAACCCTTAAACAATCCCTAAAAAATCCCAAAAAATCCCCAAAAAATCCAAAAAATATCCCCAAAAACCCCTAAAAAATCCACAAAAAAACCCTAAAAAATCCCTAAAATATCCCCAAAAAATCCCCAAAAAATCCCCAAAAATCCCCAAAAAACCCCTAAAAAATCCCTAAAAATCCCAAAAAAAAACCCCTAAAAAATCCACAAAAAACCCCTAAAATATCCCAAAAAAATCCCCAAAAATCCCAAAAAAACCCCCAAAAATCCCAAAAAATCCCCAATAAATCACCCAAAAATCCCCCCCAAAAAAACCAAAAAATCCCCAAAAAACCCTTAAACAATCCCTAAAAAACACCTAAAAAATCAAAAAAAATCCCCCAAAAAATCAAAAAAAATCAAAAAAACCCCCCAAAAAATCCTAAAAAAATCCCAAAAAAATCCCAAAAATTCCCCAACCCCCCCCTGAGTTCCCGGCACTCACGTGGACTTTGGCGATGGGCGGGTGGCACAGGGACACGGCCAGCACTAGCCCGGCGCTGAGCAGGAAGAGCAGCGCGGCGAAGTGCAGGTAGTGCAGGCCGCAGAGCAGCGCCGGGCAGCGCCCGGGGGTCCCGCACGACCCCGACCCCAAAAGGAATTCGGGGATCAGCCGGGCCAGGCCCAGCCCCAAACCCCCCAGCAGCCCCCAAAAGGCGCCCTGGCAGGGAGAGAATGGGGGTCAGGAACGGAGATTTTGGGGGGGAATTTCCGGGGAATTTGGGGGGGGTTTGGGGTCAACCGGAGCGGAATTTTGGGGGGTTTGAGGTCACCTGGGCACCCGAAATCCCGGAATTTTGGGGGGTTTGGGGTCACCTGGAGCTGAATTTGGGGTGTTTGAGGTCACCTGGAGCTGAATTTTGGGAGTTTGGGGTCAGCGGGGCAGGTGGGAGCCAAAATTTGGGGCCTCAAACCCACCTGGACCCAAATTTGGGGTCGTTTTGGGGCATCTGGACACCAAAATTCCCAAAATTTGGGGTGTTTGGGGTCACCTGGAGCTGAATTTTGGGGGTTTGGGGTCACCGGGGCAGGTGGGAGCCAAAATTTGGGGCCCCAAACCCACCTGGATCCCAAATTTGGGGTCGTTAAAGGTCATCTAGACACTTGAAAACCCAAAATTTCCAAAATTTGGGGGGTTTGGGGTCACCTGGACAGGTGGGAGCCAAAATTTGGGGCTCCAAACCCACCTGGACCCCAAGTTGGGGTCATTTTGGGTCATCTGGAGACCCAAAATCCCAAAATTTGGGGTGTTTGGGGTCACCTGGAGCTGAATTTTGAGGGTTTTGAGGTCACCTGGACAGGCAAAACCCCGGAATTTTGGGGTGTTTGGGGTCACCTGGAGCCGAATTTGGGGTGTTTGAGGTCACCTGGAGCTGAATTTTGGGGGTTTGAGGTCACCTGGACAGGTGGGAGCCAAAATTTGGGGCCCCAAACCCACCTGGACCCCAAATTTGGGTCGTTTTGGGTCATCTGGAGGCGAATTTTGGGGGTTTGGGGTCACCGGGGCAGGTGGGAGCCAGAATTTGGGGCCCCAAACCCACCTGAATCCCAAATTTGGGTCCTTTAAGGTCACCTGGACACCTGAATTCCCCCAAAACACCCCCAAAACCTCCCCATTTCCCCTCCCCCACCTCCCAGCTGTGCCCAGCTGTGCCCAGGTGTGCCCAGGTGAGCCCCAATCCCCCTCCAGGTGCCCCCAAATCCCCCCAAACCCCTTTCAACCCCCCCCAGGTGCCCCCAGGTGCTGCCAGGTGTGCCCAGGTGTGCCCAGGTGTGCCCAGGTGACCCCCAACCCCCCCCAAACCCCCTTTCAACCCCCCCCAGGTGTGCCCAGGTGAGCCCCAGGTGCCCCAGGTGAGCCCCAAACCCCCCCAAATGCCCCCCAGGTGTGCCCAGGTGTACCCCAAACCCCCTTTCAACCCCCTCCAGGTGCCCCCAGGTATTCCCAGGTGGGCCCAGGTGTGCCCAGGTGCCCCCAGGTGTGCCCAGGTGTGCCCAGGTGACTCCCAACCCCCCCCAAGCCCCCTTTCAACCCCCCCCAGGTGCCCCCAGGTGCCCCCAGGTGTTCCCAGGTGAGCCCCAAACCTGCCCAGATGCCCCCAAATCCCCCCCAAACCCCCTTCAACCCCCCCCAGGTGTGCCCAGGTGAGCCCCAGGTGCCCCAGGTGAGCCCCAAACCCCCCCAAATGCCCCCCAGGTGTGCCCAGGTGTACCCCAAACCCCCTTTCAACCCCCCCCAGGTGCTCCCAGGTGTGCCCAGGTGGGCCCAGGTGTGCCCAGGTGCCCCCAGGTGTGCCCAGGTGACCCCAGGTGTGCCCAGGTGACCCCCAATCCCCCCCAAACTCCCTTCAAAGTGCCCCCAGGTGCACCCAGGTGTGCTCAGGTGACCCCCAAACCCCCCCAAACCCCCTTTCAATGCCCCCCAGGTGCCCCCAGGTGCTCCCAAGTGTGCCCAGGTGACCCCCAAACCCCCCCAAACCCCCTTTCAATGCCCCCCAGGTGCCCCCAGGTGCTCCCAGGTGTGCCCAGGTGCCCCCAGGTGCGCCCAGGTGACCCCCAATCCCCCCCAAACTCCCTTCAAAGTGCCCCCAGGTGTGCCCAGGTGTGCCCAGGTGTGCCTCAAACCCCCCCAAACCCCCTTTCAACCCCCCCCAGGTGTGCCCAGGTGAGCCCCAGGTGCCCCAGGTGAGCCCCAAACCCCCCCAAATGCCCCCCAGGTGTGCCCAGGTGTGCCCAGGTGTGCCCAGGTGCTCCCAGGTGTGCCCAGGTGTGCCCAGGTGACTCCCAATCCCCCCAAACTCCCTTCAACCCCCCCAGGTGTGCCCCAGGTGCTCCCAGGTGTGCCCAGGTGACCCCCAAACCCCCCCAAACCCCCTTTCAATGCCCCCCAGGTGCCCCCAGGTGCTCCCAGGTGTGCCCAGGTGTGCCCAGGTGTGCCCAGGTGACCCCCAAACCCCCCCGAACTCCCTTTCAACCCCCCCAGGTGTGCCCAGGTGCTCCCAGGTGTGCCCAGGTGTGCCCAGGTGTGCCCAGGTGACCCCCAATCCCCCCCAAACTCCCTTTCAACCCCCCCCAGGTGTGCCCAGGTGAGCCCCAGGTGCCCCAGGTGAGCCCCAAGCCCCCCCAAATGCCCCCCAGGTGTGCCCAGGTGTGCCCAGGTGTGCCCAGGTGACCCCCAATCCCCCCCAAACCCCCTTTCAACCCCCCCCAGGTGTGCCCAGGTGAGCCCCAGGTGCCCCAGGTGAGCCCCAAGCCCCCCCAAATGCCCCCCAGGTGCGCCCAGGTGTGCCCAGGTGCTCCCAGGTGCTCCCAGGTGTGCCCAGGTGTGCCCAGGTGCGCCCAGGTGACCCCCAATCCCCCCCAAACTCCCTTCAAAGTGCCCCCAGGTGTGCCCAGGTGTGCCCAGGTGACCCCCAAACCCCCCCAAACCCCCTTTCAATGCCCCCCAGGTGCCCCCAGGTGCCCCCAGGTGCGCCCAGGTGCCCCCAGGTGCCCCCAGGTGCCCCCAGGTGCGCCACTCACGGGCTCGTTGACGCGGGGCACAAAGACGGCCAGGAAGAAGACGGCGGCCACGGGCGGGGCCAGGTAGGAGGCCAAGGCCTGGATGTAGTCGAAGAGTTGCCCGCCCCGAGCCGCCTCCACCACCGGCAGCCAGGCCAGGCTCAGCCCCACCATGGCCACCACCCACAGCCTGGGGGCGAGGGGAGGGCACAGGTGAGGTCACCTGGGGCCACCCCCAAAAAAATTTGGGTCTTTCAAGGCCACCTGGAAGCCAAAATTTGGGTCCTTCAAGGTCACTTGGAGGCCAAATTTGGGGGTTCTTGGACACCTGGGATGACCAAATTTGGGTGTCTCGAGGTCACCTGAGATCACCTGAGATCACCCGCAAAAAATCTGGGGTCTCTCAGAGGTCGAGAACCCAAAATTTGGGTCCTTCAAGGTCACCTGAAAGCCAAATTTGGGCCCTTCAAGGTCACCTGGAAGCCAAAATTTGGGGCTTCTTGGACACCTGGGATGACCAAATTTGGGTCTGTTGAGGTCACCTGGACACCTGAGGCCACCTGGGGCCACCTGAGGTCACCTGGGGTCACCCCCAAAAAAATTTGGGTCTTTCAAGGTCACCTGGAAGCCAAAATTTGGGTCCTTCAAGGTCACTTGGGAGCCAAATTTGGGGATTGTTGGACACCTGGGATGGCCAAATTTGGGTGTCTCGAGGTCACCTGGACACCTGAGGTCACCTGGGGTCACGTGAGGTCACCTGAGGTCACCCACAAAAAAATTTGGGTTCTTCAAGATCACCTGGAAGCCAAAATTTGGGTCCTTCAAGGTCACTTGGAAGCCAAAATTTGGTGGTTCTTGGACACCTGGGATGGCCAAATTTGGGTGTCTCGAGGTCACCTGGACACCTGAGGCCACCTGAGGTCACCTGTGGCCACCTGTGGTCACCTGGGGTCACTTGGAAGCCAAATTTGGGTCCTTCAAGGTCACCTGAAAGCCAAATTTGGGCCCTTCAAGGTCACTTGGAAGCCAAAATTTGGGGCTTCTTGGACACCTGGGATGACCAAATTTGGGTGTCTCGAGGTCACCTGGACACCTGAGGTCACCTGAGGTTACCTGGGGTCACCTGGGGTCAACCCAAAAAAATTTGGGGTCTCTCAGATGTCGAGAACCCAAAATTTGGGTCCTTCAAGGTCACCTGGAAGCCAAATTTGGGGGTTCTTGGACACCTGGGATGACCAAATTTGGGGTCTCTCGAGGTCACCTGGACACCTGAGGTTACCTGAGGTTACCTGAGGTCACCCCCAAAAAATTTGGGGTCTCTCAGATGTCGAGAACGCAAAATTTGGGTCCTTCAAGGTCACCTGGAAGCCAAAATTTGGGTCCTTCAAGGTCACCTGGAAGCCAAAATTTGGGGCTTCTTCGACACCTGGGATGACCAAATTTGGGTCTCTCGAGGTCACCTGAGGTCACCTGAGGCCACCTGAGATCACCTGAGGTTACCTGGGGTCACCTGGGGTCAACCCAAAAAAATTTGGGGTCTCTCAGATGTCAAGAACCCAAAATTTGGGTCCTCCAAGGTCACCTGGAAGCCAAATTTGGGGCTTCTTGGACACCTGGGATGACCAAATTTGGGTGTCTCGAGGTCACCTGGGCACCTGAGGTCACCTGGGGTCACCTGAGGTCACCTGGGGCCACCTGTGGCCACCTGAGGTCACTTGGAAGCCAAATTTGGGTCCTCCAAGGTCACCTGGAATCCAAATTTGGGGCTTCTTGGACACCTGGGATGGCCAAATTTGGGTGTCTCGAGGTCACCTGGACACCTGAGGTCACCTGGGGTCACATGAGGTCACCTGAGGTCACCCACAAAAAAATTTGGGTCCTTCAAGATCACCTGGAAGCCAAAATTTGGGTCCTTCAAGGTCACTTGGAAGCCAAAATCTGGCGGTTCTTGGACACTGGGATGGCCAAATTTGGGTGTCTCGAGGTTACCTGAGATCACCTGAGATCACCCGCAAAAAATCTGGGGTCTCTCAGAGGTCGAGAACCCAAAATTTGGGTCCTTCAAGGTCACCTGAAAGCCAAATTTGGGCCCTTCAAGGTCATTTGGAAGCCAAAATTTGGGGCTTCTGCGACACCTGGGATGACCAAATTTGGGTCTCTCGAGGTCACCTGGACACCTGGGGTCACCTGAGGCCACCTGAGGTCACCTGAGGTCACCTGAGGTCACCCCAAAAAAATTTGGGTCCTTCAAGGTCACCTGGAAGCCAAAATCTGGGGCTTCTGCGACACCTGGGATGACCAAATTTGGGTGTCTCGAGGTCACCTGGACACCTGTGGCCACCTGAGGCCACCTGGGGCCACCTGAGGTCACCTGAGGTCACCCCCAAAAAATTTGGGTCCTTCAAGGTCACCTGAAAGCCAAATTTGGGTCCTTCAAGGTCACTTGGAAGCCAAATTTGGGGCTTCTTGGACACCTGGGATGGCCAAATTTGGGTCTCTCGAGGTCACCTGGACACCTGAGGTCACCTGAGGTCACCTGTGGCCACCTGTGGTCACCTGGGGTCACTGGGAAGCCAAATTTGGGTCCTTCAAGGTCACTTGGAAGCCAAATTTGGGGCTTCTTGGACACCTGGGATGGCCAAATTTGGGTGTCTCGAGGTCACCTGGACACCTGAGGCCACCTGTGGCCACCTGTGGCCACCTGTGGTCACGTGTCCCTCACCTGCCGGCCACCAGCAGGTGCCGCTGGCCCGCCCGGGGCCGGAGTTTCCGGTAAACGTCCAGCGTGAAAAGCGCGGCCGAGCTGGCGAAGATCGAGGCCAGCGACGACATCAGGGCGGCCAAAACCACGGCCAGCATCAGCCCCCGCAGGCCTGGGGGCCGTAATTAACGGTAATTAATAATGAGCGGTAATTAAGGGGGGGGAAAGGCGGTAATTGGCGAAAGAACGGCGTTAATTGGTGAAAAAATGGTGGTTTTAGGTGAAAAAATGGCGTTAATAGCCCCAAAAATGGAGTTATTAGACCCGAAACTGGAGTAATTAGCCACAAAAATAATGCTAATAATTAATTAATAGCCGTAATTAGTGAAAAAAAGTGATAATTGGTGAGAAATTGAGTTATTAGGTGAAAAAATGGCGTTATTAGGCAAAAAAATTGAGTTATTAGGACCAAAAATGGCGTTATTAGACCCGAAACTGGCGTTATTAGACCCGAAACTGGAGTAATTAGCCCCAAAAATAATGCTAATAATTAATTCATAGCCTAATTAGTGAAAAAAGGTGATAATTGGCTAAAAAACGGAGTTATTAGGTGAAAAAATGGAGTTATTAGCCACAAAAATGGCATTATTAGCACCAAAAATGGAGTTATTAGCACCAAAAATGGCGTTATTAGACCCGAAACTGGAGTTATTAGCCACAAAAATAATGCTAATAATTAATTAATAGAGGTAATTAGTGAAAAAGGTGATAATTGGTGAAAAAATGGTGTTAATTGGAAAAAAAATGGAGTTATTAGGCAAAAAAATGGTATTATTAGCACCAAAAATGGCGTTATTAGCACCAAAAATGGCGTTATTAGACCCGAAACTGGCGTTATTAGCCCCAAAAATAATGCTAATAATTAATTAATAGCCTAATTAGTGAAAAAAGGTGATAATTGGCTAAAAAACGGAGTTATTAGGTGAAAAAATGGAGTTATTAGCACCAAAAATGGCATTATTAGCACCAAAAATGGAGTTATTAGCACCAAAAATGGCGTTATTAGACCCGAAACTGGAGTTATTAGCCACAAAAATAATGCTAATAATTAATTAATAGAGGTAATTAGTGAAAAAAGGTGATAATTGGTGAAAAAATGGCGTTAATTGGAAAAAAAATGGAGTTATTAGGCAAAAAAATGGTATTATTAGCCCCAAAAATGGCGTTATTAGACCCGAAACTGGAGTTATTAGCCCCAAAAAAATGCTAATAATTAATTAATAGCCTAATTAGTGATAAAAAGCTGTTAATTGGCTAAAAAATGGCGTTAATTGGTGAATAAATAGAATTATTAGCACCAAAAATGGCGTTATTAGCCCCAAAAATAGAGTTAATACGCCATTAATATTCCTAATAATCCCAGAAATAACGTTAATAGGTGATTAATAGTCCTAATAAGCCCAAAATGGCGTTATTAGCCCCAAAAATAGGGCTAATAAATAATTAATAGTTCTAATTGAAGAAAAAATTGCATTAATAGTCGGTTATTAGTCCTAATAACAGGCGCAGAGCCGTTAATAGCCCCAAAAATGGCATTATTAGCCCCAAAATTAGGATTAGTAGACAATTAATAGTGCTAATAAACCCTCCCAGCACCCCAATAACCGATATTAATGGCCTAATAACTGCTAAATATCATTAATAACGCCCTAATTAACTCCAAAGCCGCCCTAATGACCCCTGATAATTTATTAATAGGCCCTAATTACCCCTAATAATGGCATTAAAATCCCTAATAACACCCTGATTGTGCTTAATAGGGCCTTAATTAGAACTAATAACAGCTAATTACCCCTAATAACCCCTAATAACCTCTAATAACCCCTAATAACGCTCTAATAAACCCCCGATAAAGGCTAATAACGAGTAATAACCGCTAATTAGCGCTAATAACCCCTAATAACACCTCCCAGATAAGCCTTATCGGTGCCTAATAACCACTAATAACTGCCTAATAACAGCTAATAACGTTCTAATAAACCCCCGATAGCGGCTAATAACGATTGATAAGCGCTAATTTGCGCTAATAACCCCTAATAACGCTAATAAAACCCCCCAGATAAGCCCTATCGGTGCCTAATAACCCCTAATAACTGCCTAATAACAGCTAATAACGTTCAAATAAACCCCCGATAACGGCTAATAGCGATTAATAAGCGCTAATTAGCGCTAATAGCTCCTAATAACGCTAATAAAACCCCCAGATAAGCCCTATCGGTGCCTAATAACCCCTAATAACCGCCTAATAACAGCTAATAACGCTCTAATAAACCTAATAACTGCCTAATAACTGCCTAATAACCGCCTAATAACAGCTAATAACGCTCTAATAAACCCCCGAGAACGGCTGATAACGATTAATAAGCGCTAATTAGCGCTAATTGCCCCTAATAACGCCATAAACTCCCCCCAGATAAGCCTTATCGGTGCCTAATAACCCCTAATAACCGCCTAATAACAGCTAATAACGCTCTAATAAACCTAATAACTGCCTAATAACTGCCTAATAACCGCCTAATAACAGCTAATAACGCTCTAATAAACCCCCGAGAACGGCTAATAACGATTAATAAGCGCTAATTAGCGCTAATTGCCCCTAATAACGCCATAAACTCCCCCCAGATAAGCCTTATCGGTGCCTAATAACCCCTAATAACCGCCTAATAACAGCTAATAACGCTCTAATAAACCTAATAACTGCCTAATAACTGCCTAATAACAGCTAATAAAGCTCTAATAAACCTAATAACTGCCTAATAACCGCCTAATAACAGCTAATAACGCTCTAATAAACCTAATAACTGCCTAATAACCGCCTAATAACAGCTAATAACGCTCTAATAAACCTAATAGCTTCCTAATAACTGCCTAATAACAGCTAATAACGCTCTAATAAACCTAATAACTGCCTAATAACTGCCTAATAACAGCTAATAACGCTCTAATAACCCCCGAGAACGGCTGATAACGATTAATAAGCGCTAATTAGCGCTAATTACCGTGGGGCAGGAGGCTGAGCACCAGTCGGGGATAGGCCACGTTGGAGCAGCCCGCGGGGGAGCCGCAGGCCCGGGAGCAGCCCTGGGGGTCGGCGCAGCCCACGACCTCTGCGGGGACCAGTATAAACCAGTATAGACCAGTATGGACCAGTATAAACCAGTATGGACCGGTATAGACTGGTATAAACCCTAAAATCCAGTATAAACCAGTATGGACCAGTATGGACCAGTATGGACCAGTATGGACCGGTATAAACTGGTATAGACCGATATGGAGCGGTATAGACCAGTATGGACCAGTATAAACCAGTATGGACCGGTATAGACTGGTATAAACCCCAAAATCCAGTATAAACCAGTATGGACCAGTACGGACCAGTACGGACTGGTATAAACTGGTATAGACCGGTATGGAGCGGTATAGACCGGTATGGACCAGTATAAACCAGTATAGACCAGTATGGACCAGTATAAACCAGTATGGACCGGTATAGACTGGTATAAACCCCAAAATCCAGTATAAACCAGTATGGACCAGTATGGACCAGTATGGACTGGTATAAACTAGTATAGACCGGTATGGAGCAGTATAGACCAGTATGGACCAGTATAAACCAGTATGGACCAGTATGGACCAGTATGGACCAGTATGGACTGGTATAGACTGGTATAAACCCCAAAATCCAGTATAAACCAGTATGGACCAGTATAAACCAGTATAGAAACCAGTATAAACCAGTATGGAGCAGTGTAAACTGGTATGGACCGGTATAAACCAGTATAGACCCGTATGGACCAGTATAAACTGGTATGGACTGGTGTGGACTGGTATAGACTGGAATAAACCCCAAAATCCAGTATAAACCAGTATGGACCAGTACAGACCGGTATGGACCGGTATAGACTGGTATAAACCCCAAAACCCAGGATAAACCAGTATGGACCAGTATGGACCAGTATGGACCAGTATGGACCAGTATAAACTGGTATAGACCGATATGGAGCGGTATAGACCGGTATGGACCAGTATAGACCAGTATGGACTGGTATAGGCTGGTATAAACCCCAAAATCCAGTATAAACCAGTATGGACCAGTACGGACCAGTATAGACCAGTATGGACCGGTATGGACCGGTATAGACCGGTATGGAGCTGTATAAACCAGTATGGACCAGTATGGACCAGTATGGACCAGTATGGACCAGTATAAACCGGTATGGACTGGTATAGACTGGTATAAACCCCAAAATCCAGTATAAACCAGTATGGACCAGTATAAACCAGTACGGACCGGTATAGAAACCAGTATAAACCAGTATGTAGCAGTGTAAACCGGTATGGACCAGTATAAACCAGTATAGACCAGTATGGACCAGTATAAACCAGCATGGACCGGTATAGACTGGTATAAACCCCAAAATCCAGTATAAACCAGTATGGACCAGTATGGACCAGTATGGACCAGTATAAACCAGTTCAGACCGGTATGGATGAGTATGGACCAGTATGGACCAGTATAAACCAGTATGGACCATCTTGGATCAATCACTTGGCAGCCATATTGGATCAATCAGTGGCCATCTTGGATCAATCACTTGGCGGCCATCTTGGATCAATTTCTTGGCAGCCATCTTGGGCGGCCATATTGGATCAATCACTTGTCGGCCATATTGGATAAATTACTTGGCAGCCATCTTGGGCAGCCATATTGGACCAATCCCTTGGTGTCCATATTGGTAGCCACACTGGTTAAACCCCTGGCAGCCATCTTGGACAGCCATATTGGACCAATCCCTTGGTGGCCATATTGGATAAATTATTTGGCAGCCATCTTGGGCAGCCATAATGGACCAATCCCTCGGTGGCCATATTGGTAGCCAAACCGCCTAAGTCACTGGCAGCCATCTTGGGCAGCCATATTGGACCAATCCCTCAGTGGCCATATTGGTAGCCAAACCGCCTAAGTCACTGGCAGCCATCTTGGGCAGCCATATTGGACCAATCCCTTGGCGGCCATATTGGATGGGTGGGTCACTTGGCAGCCATCTTGGGCAGCCATATTGGACCAATTCCTTGGTGGCCATATTGGCAGCCACACTGGTTAAGCCACTGGCAGCCATCTTGGGCAGCCATATTGGACCAATCCCTTGGCGGCCATATTGGATGGGTGGGTCACTTGGCAGCCATCTTGGGCAGCCATATTGGACCAATCCCTCAGTGGCCATATTGGTAGCCATACTGGCTCAGCCACTGGCAGCCATCTTGGGCAGACATCTTGGATCAATCACTTGTTGGCCATATTGGATAAATTACTCAGCAGCCATCTTGGGCAGCCATATTGGACCAATCCCTCGGCAGCCATATTGGTAGCCGTACTGGTTAAACCACTGGCAGCCATCTTGGACAGCCATATTGGACCAATCCCTCAGCGGCCATATTGGATGGGTGGGTCACTTGGCAGCCATCTTGGGCAGCCATATTGGTTGTGTCAGTCACTTGGCAACCATCTTGGGCAGCCATATTGGACCAATCCCTCGGCGGCCATATTGGATGGGTGGGTCACTTGGCAGCCATCTTGGGCAGCCATATTGGACCAACCCCTCGGCGGCCATCTTGGTAGCCATACTGGCTCAGTCATTGGCAGCCATCTTGGGCAGACATTTTGGACCAATCCCTTGGTGGCCATATTGGATGGGTGTGTCACTTAGCAGCCATCTTGGGCAGCCATATTGGACCAATCCCTCGGTGGCCATATTGGTAGCCACACTGGTTAAGCCATTGGCAGCCATGTTGGGTGGCCATATTGGATCAATCCCTCAGGGGCCATATTGGTAGCCGTACTGGTTAAACCACTGGCAGCCATCTTGGACAGCCATATTGGACCAATCCCTCAGCGGCCATATTGGATGGGTGGGTCACTTGGCAGCCATCTTGGGCAGCCATATTGGACCAATCCCTCGGCGGCCATATTGGTAGCCAAACCGCCTAAGTCACTGGCAGCCATCTTGGGCAGCCATATTGGACCAACCCCTCGGCGGCCATCTTGGTAGCCATACCGGCTCAGCCACTGGCAGCCATCTTGGCAGCTGCCTTGGCTGGCGGCCATCTTGGGAGGCTGGGGAGGGCGGTGGGGGGGGGTGGGGGAGGCTCTGACCCGGGAAGAGGACGCGGGCGGCCATTCCGGGCAGCACCATCAGGAACATGGGCAGCACCTTGAGGTAGCCACAGACGACGCAGCCGGCGCGGACGTGGGTGAGGGAGCGGCCGGCCAGGCAGCGCTGCACGATCACCTGCGGGGGAGGGGAGGCACCCCGGGGACGGACCAGTGACGGACCAGTTACGGACCATTTACAGACTGGTCACAGACCAGTTACAGACCAGTTATGGACCGGTGACAGACCAGTTACGGACCAGTGACGGACCAGTTACACACCGGTTACACACTGGTCACAGACCAGTTACAGACCAGTTACAGACTGGTGATCCCAGTTACGGACCAGTGATCCCAGTTACAGACTGGCCATCCCAGTTACAACCCAGTGATCCCAGTTACAGCCCAGTGATCCCAGTTACAGACTGGCCATCCCAGTTACAGACCAGTGATCCCAGTTACAGGCCAGTGAGCCCAGTTACAGACTGGCCATCCCAGTTACAGACTGGCCATCCCAGTTACAGACCAGTGATCCCAGTCACAGCCCAGTGATCCCAGTTATGGACCAGTGATCCCAGTTACAGCCCAGTGATCCCAGTTACAGACTGGCCATTCCAGTTACAGCCCAGTGATCCCAGTCACAGCCCAGTGATCCCAGTTATGGACCGGTGATCCCAGTTACAGCCCAGTGATCCCAGTTACGGACCAGTGATCCCAGTTACAGACTGGCTATCCCAGTTACAGCCCAGTGATCCCAGTTACAACCCAGTGATCCCAGTTACAGACTGGCCATCCCAGTGACAGCCCAGTGATCCCAGTCACAACCCAGTGATCCCAGTTATGGACCAGTGATCCCAGTTACAGGCCAGTGAGCCCAGTTACAGACTGGCCATCCCAGTTACAGACTGGCCATCCCAGTTACAACCCAGTGATCCCAGTTACAGCCCAGTGATCCCAGTTACAGACTAGCCATTCCAGTTACAGCCCAGTGATCCCAGTTACAGCCCAGTGATCCCAGTTATGGACCAGTGATCCCAGTTACAGCCCAGTGAGCCCAGTTACAACCCAGTGATACCAGTTATGGACCGGTGATCCCAGTGACAGCCCAGTGATCCCAGTTACGGCCCAGTGATCCCAGTTATGGACCAGTATTCCCAGTTACAGCCCAGTGATCCCAGTTACGGACCAGTGATCCCAGTTACGGACCAGTGACATCCCAGCTCTCCCAGTGCCACCTCTGTCCCTCCCAGTGCCCCCCAATCCCCTCCCAGTCCCTCCCAGTTCCCTCCCAGTTGCTCCCAGTCCCTCCCAGTCCCCTCCCAGTCCCTCCCAGTCCCCTCACAGTCCCTCCCAGTCCCTCCCAGTCCCCTCCCAGTCCCTCTCAGTCCCCTCCCAGTATAAACCAGTCCCCTCCCAGTTGCTCCCAGTCTCTCCCAGTCCCTCCCAATCCCCTCCCAGTCCCCCCCAATCCCCTCCCAGTCCCTCACAGTCCCTCACAGTCCATCCCAGTCCCCTCCCAGTCCCTCCCAGTCTCTCCCACTTGCTCCCAATCCCCTCCCAGTCCCTCCCAGTCCCCTCCCAGTTGCTCCCAGTTCCCTCCCACTTGCTCCCAATCCCCTCCCAGTATAAACCAGTCCCCTCCCAGTCCCTCCCAGTGCCTCCCAGTCCCTCCCAGTCCCCTCCCAGTTGCTCCCAGTCCGTCCCACTTGCTCCCAATCCCCTCCCAGTCCCTCCCAGTCCCCTCCCAGTCTCTCCCACTTGCTCCCAATCCCTTCCCAGTCCTTCCCAGTCTCTCCCAGTGCCTCCCAGTCCCCACCTGGTCGGTGCACCAGTACCAGGCCGAGATGATTCCCAGTCCCAGCACGAGGCCGGGCCAGGGCAGGTCCCCGGTACTGGGATGGCGCAGGAGGTGGAAGGCGTCCGGGCGGGGCCGCCCGCAGGGCCCGGAGGCGTTGGGGGACAGGGCCAGGGGGTAGCGCTCCAGCAGGCCCTGGTAGCCCCCCACGGCGCCCAGAGCTGCCGGAAACCAGTATGGACCAGTATGAACCAGTACGAACCAGTATGAATCAATATGAACCACTATAAACCAGTAGAAACCAGTAGAAACCAGGATGGGGTTTGGGGGTGGTTTTGGAGAGTGGGTGGTGCTCCCTCCAAGTATGGCCCAGGACCAGTATGGACCAGTATGGACCAGTATAAACCAGTAAAGACCAGTAAAAACCAGTAAAAACCAGTAGAAACCAGTAAATACCAGTAGAAACCAGTAGAAACCAGGATGGGGTTTGGGGGTGGTATTGGAGAGTGGGTGGTGCTCCCTCCCAGTATGGCCCAGGACCAGTATGGACCAGTATGGACCAGTATGGACCAGTAGAAACCAGTAGAAACCAGTATGGACCAGTATGGACCAGTATGGACCAGTATGGACCAGTAGAAACCAGTAGAAACCAGTATAAACCAGTAAGGCACCACAGTGCTGCTTCCCAGTCCCTCCCAGTCCCTCCCAGTCCTTCCCAGTCCCTCCCAGTCCCTCCCAGTCCCTCCCAGTTCCCTCCCAGTCCCCTCCCAGTCCCTCCCAGTATAAACCAGTGCTCCCAGTCCCACCGTAGCCGGCCAGCACCGAGGCGCCCAAGATGATGATGAAGGTCTGCACCAGGTCCGCGAACATCAGCGCCGTCAGGCCCCCTAGGCCAGTATAAACCAGTATAAACCAGTATGAACCAGTATAAACCAGTATAGACCAATATGAACCAGTAAGAAGCGGTATAAAGCCCAAAACCCAGTAAAAACCAGTATGGACCAGTATAGACTGGTATGGAGCAGTGAGCTCGGCCAGGCTGGAGCACAGAGCCTGCAGGACCAGTATAGACCAGTGTAAACCAGTATAAACCAGTATGGAGCGGTATGGACAGGTATAAAGCCCAACAACCAGTATAAACCAGTATAAGCCAGTATGGACCTTCCCAATCCTCTCCCAGTCACTCCCAGTCCCGACCAGTTACATCCCAGTCCCTCCCAGTCCCTCCCAGTCCCTCCCAGTCCCTCCCAATCCCCTCCCAGTCCCTCCCAGTATCACCCCAGCGCCTCCCAGTATAAACCAGTCCTTCCCAGTCCCTCCCAGTCCCTCCCAGTCCCTCCCAATCCCCTCCCAGTCCCTCCCAGTATCACCCCACCACCTCCCAGTATAAACCAGTCCCTCCCAGTACCCCCCCCCCAAATCCCTGTCAACACCCCCGAATCCACCCCAAACCCCCTCCCAGTCCCTCCCAGTTTGTCCCAACCCCCTCCCAGTTTGTTCCAGTCCCCCTCCCGGTCCCTCCCAGTATAAACCAGTATAAACAAGTATGGAACCTCCCAATCCCCTCCCAATCACTCCCATTCCAGACCAGTTACATCCCAGTCCCTCCCAGTCCCCTCCCAGTTAGTCCCAACCCCCTCCCAGTTTGTTCCAGTCCCCCTCCCGGTCCCTCCCAGTATAAACCAGTATAAACCAGTATAAACCAGTCCCACCAGTGACCGTGTACAGGGCCGTGATCGCCAGCAGGGCCCCCACGGAGGGGTAAAGGTCCCAGCCCAGGGCCTCGCGGATGAACAGCGCCCCCGAGTACATGTCCACCTGCGGGGGGGGTACTGGGAGGGACTGGGACAAACTGGGAGGGACTGGGAGGGGGTTGGAACAAACTGGGAGGGACTGGGAGGGGGTTGGGGGGCGCTGGGAGGGACTGGGAGGGGATTGGGAGGGACTGGGATGGACTGGGAGGGAACTGGGAGGGACTGGGACAAACTGGGAGGGACTGGGACAAACTGGGAGGGACTGGGAGGGGATTGGAACAAACTGGGAGGGACTGGGAGGGGACTGGTTTATACTGGGAGGTTATTGGGATGATACTGGGAGGGACTGGGAGAGACTGGGAGGGACTGGGAGGGACTGCGAGGGGACTGCGAGGGGACTGCGAGGGACTGGGACAAACTGGGAGGGACTGGGAGGGGATTGGAACAAACTGGGAGGGACTGGGAGGGACTGGGAGGGGACTGGGACAAACTGGGAGGGGACTGGTTTATACTGGGAGGTTATTGGGATGATACTGGGAGGGACTGGGAGGGGACTGCGAGGGACTGGGACAAACTGGGAGGGACTGGGAGGGGATTGGAACAAACTGGGAGGGACTGGGAGGGGACTGGGAGGGACTGAGAGAGACTGGGACAAACTGGGAGGGACTGGGAGGGACTGGGAGGGGATTGGAACAAACTGGGAGGGACTGGGAGGGGACTGGTTTATACTGGGAGGTTATTGGGATGATACTGGCAGGGACTGGGAGGGACTGGGAGGGGACTGGGAGGGACTGGGACAAACTGGGACAAACCGGGACAAACTGGGAGGGACTGGGAGGGGACAGGTTTCTACTGGGAGCTTACTGGGATGATGCTGGGGGATACTGGGAGGGACTGGGACAAACTGGGAGGGACTGGGGGCTCCTTCTGGAATCTGGGGCTTCCTCCCAACCCCTCCCAGTCCCTCCCAGTAAGCCCCAAACGCCTCCCAGTTCATCCCAGTTCCCTCCCAGTTCCCTCCCAGTCCCTCCCAGTCCCCTCCCAGTCCCTCCCAGTCCCTCCCAGTAAGCCCCAAACCCCATCCCAGTAAGAACCAGGAGCTCCCAGTTCCTCCCAGCAATGCCCAAACCCCAAACCAGTATAACCCAGTAACCCCAAATGCCCTCCCAGTCCCTCCCAGTCCCCCCCAAACCCCTCCCAGTCCCCTCCCAGTTCATCCCAGTCCCCCCCAGTCCCAGTCCCAATCCATTCCCAGTCCCCCCCAATCCCCTCCCAGTCTCTCCCAGTCCCTCCCAGGGCTCTCCCAGTTCCTCCCAGTCCCTCCCAACCCCCCCAAATCCCCTCCCAATCCCCTCCCAGTCCCTCCCAGTGCCTCCCAGTCCCTCCCAGTCCCCTCCCAGTTCATCCCAGTCCCCTCCCAGTCCCTCCCATTCCATTCCCAGTCCCCCCAATCCACTCCCAGTCTCTCCCAGTCCCTCCCAGTCCCCCCCCAAGCCCCTCCCAGTCCCCCCCCAATCCCCTCCCAGTCCGTCCCAATCCCCTCCCAGTTCCTCCCAGTCCCTCCCAGTCCCTCCCCTGTCCCTCCCAGTTGCTCCCAGTCCCCTCCCAGTTCATCCCAGTCCCCACCAATCCCCTCCCAGTCCCTCCCAGTCCCTCCCAGTAAGCCCCAAACCCCATCCCAGTCCCTCCCAGTCCCCCCCAATCCCCTCCCAGTCCCTCCCAGTTCCTCCCAGTCCCTCCCAGTTTTTCCCAGTCCCTCCCAGTCCCTCTCAGTGCCCTCCCAGTTCCTCCCAGTCTCTCCCAGTTCGTCCCAGTCCCTCCCAGTCCCTCCCAGTCCCTCCCAGTCCCTCCCAACCCCCCCAAATCCCCTCCCAGTCCCTCCCAGTGCCCCCCAGTCCCCTCCCAGTCCCCTCCCAGTGCATCCCAGTCCCTCCCAGTCCCTCCCATTCCATTCCCAGTCCCCCCCAATCCCTTCCCAGTCTCTCCCAGTCCCTCCCAGTCCCTCCCAGTCCCCACCAATCCCCTCCCAGTCCCCTCCCAATCCCCCCAAATCCCCTCCCAGTCCCTCCCAGTACACCCCAGTGCTCCCAGTACCGAGATCTTGGTGCTGACGTAGAGCCCCAGCGAGAGCAGGGCCAGGTAGAGCCGGATCCGCCCCCCCCCGAAGCGCCGGCCCAGGTACTCGGGCATGGTGCTCACCTGGCCCCGCCCAGTTAGGCCACGCCCAGTTAGGCCACGCCCCAGTTAGGCCTCACCCAGTTCGGCAATGCCCAGTTAGGCCTCACCCAGTTAGGCCACGCCCAATAGGGACACACCCAGTTAGGCCTCACCCCGTTAGGCCTCACCCAGTTAGGCCACGCCCAGTTAGGCCCCGCCCAGTTAGGCCTCACCCAGTTAGGCCACGCCCAGTTAGGCCTCACCCAGTTAGGCCACGCCCAATAGGGACACGCCCAGTTAGGCCTCACCCAGTTAGGCCTCACCCAGTTCGGCAATGCCCAGTTAGGCCACACCCAGTTAGGCCTCACCCAGTTAGGCCTCACCCAGTTAGGCCACGCCCAGTTAGGCCTCACCCAGTTAGGCCACGCCCAATAGGGACACGCCCAGTCAGACCATGCCCAGGTTAGGCCCTGCCCAGTTAGGCCCGATCCAGTCAGGCCACGCCCCGTTAGGCCCCGCCCAGTTTGGCCCCACCCCACTAGGCCACGCCCAGTGAGGCCAGATCCAGTCAGGCCATGCCCCCATTAGGCCACGCTCAATGAGGCCCGGCCCCGTTAGGCCACGCCCAGTCAGGCCACACCCAGCAGTACTTAGACCACACCCACCCCCGGTTAGGACACACCCAGTCCCTCCCAGTTCCCTCCCAGTCCCTCCCAGTCCCTCCCAGTCCCTCCCAATCCTTCCCAATCCCCTCCCAATCCCCTCCCAATCCCCTCCCAGTCCCTCCCAGTCCATCCCAGTCCCTCCCAGTCCCTCCCAGTCCTTCCCAATCCCCTCCCAGTCCCCTCCCAATCCCCTCCCAATCCCCTCCCAGTCCCTCCCAGTCCATCCCAGTCCCTCCCAATCCCCTCCCAGTCCCTCCCAATCCCTTCCCAGTCCCTCCCAGTCCCTCCCAGTCCCTCCCAATCCTTCCCAATCCCCTCCCAGTCCCCTCCCAATCCCCTCCCAATCCCCTCCCAGTCCCCTCCCAATCCCCTCCCAATCCCCTCCCAGTCCCTCCCAGTCCCTCCCAGTCCCTCCCAATCCCTTCCCAGTCCCTCCCAGTCCCCTCCCAATCCCCTCCCAGTCCCCTCCCAGTCCCTCCCAGTCCCTCCCAGTCCCTCCCAATCCCCTCCCAGTCCCCTCCCAGTCCCTCCCAGTCCATCCCAGTCCCTCCCAATCCCCTCCCAGTCCCTCCCAATCCCCTCCCAGTCCCCTCCCAGTTTGTCCCAGTCCCTCCCAGTCCCTCCCAGTTCCCTCCCAGTCCCTCCCAATCCCCTCCCAGTCCCTCCTAGTCCCTCCCAGTCCCTCCCAGTCCATCCCAGTCCCTCCCAATCCCCTCCTAGTCCCTCCCAGTCCCCTCCCAGTCCCTCCCAGTCCCCTCCCAGTTCCCTCCCAGTCCCTCCCAGTCCCTCCCAGTCCCTCCCAATCCCCTCCCAGTCCCTCCCAGTTCCCTCCCAGTCCCTCCCAATCCCCTCCCAGTCCCTCCCAGTCCCTCCCAGTCTCACCCCGGCTCTCAGGTAGATGGGCACGAACACCCAGCCCAGCAGCAGCACAATGAACATGCCCTGGGGGAGGGGGGGGGGGGCGGGGTCATATCGCGATATCGCGACAGGGCCACTAGGGGGCGCTGTGGGGCCACCCGAGATCGCCACAGAGTTGCCCGGGGGTGGGGGGGGGGGCGGGGGGGAGGTGATATCGTGATATATCGCGACATATCGTCACTTATCGCGATATACACTGCGATTTATCGCCGCGTATCGCGATATATGGGGATATATCATCGCATATTGTGATATAGGGGGATCTATCGTCGCATATCGCGATATACGGGGATCTATCATCACTTATTGCGATATACGGGGCTATATCGTCGCTCACATATCGCGATATCCGGGGATCTATCGTCGCATATCGCGATATCCGGAGATGTATAGTCACATATCGCGATATACGAGGATCTATAGTCACATATCGCGATATATGGGGCCGTATCGTCACATATCGCGATATATGGGGCCGTATCGTCGCATATCGCGATATATGGGGCTGTATCGTTACATATCGCGATATACGGGGATAGATCATCGCATATCGCGATATATGGGGCTGTATCGTCGCATATCGCGATATCCGGGGATGTATCCTCACATATCGCGATATACGGGGCCGTATCGTCTCTTATGGTGATATACGGGGATCTATCGTCACATATTGCGATATATGGGGCTATATCATCGCATATCGCGATATACGGGGATCTATCGTCACTTATTGCGATATACGGAGATGTATCATCACTTATTGCGATATAGGGGGATGTATCGTCGCATATCGCGATATATGGGGATCTATCATCACATATCACGATATACAGGGCTATATCGTCACATATCGCGATATGCGGGGATATATCGTCACATATTGCGATATATGGGGCTGTATCGTCGCTTATGGCAATATACGGGGCTATATCGTCGCATATCGCGATATACGGGGATCTATCATCACACATGACGATATATGGGGCTATATCGTCACTTATGGCGATATACGGGGATCTATCGTCGCATATCGCGATATACGAGGATCTATCATCACTTATTGCGATATACAGAGATGTATTGT
This sequence comes from Aphelocoma coerulescens, assembly GCF_041296385.1. Lineage (NCBI taxonomy): Eukaryota > Metazoa > Chordata > Aves > Passeriformes > Corvidae > Aphelocoma > Aphelocoma coerulescens. The sequence continues at coordinate 142,231 of NW_027183529.1, forward strand.
CACATATCGCAATATACGGGGATCTATCATCACATATCGCGATATATGGGGATCTATCGTCACATATCGCGATATAGGGAGATGTATAGTCACATATCGCGATATACGAGGATCTATCGTCGCATATCGCGATATATGGGGCCGTATCGTCGCGTATCGCGATATACGGGGATCTATCGTCGCATATCGCGATATACGAAGACCTATCGTCACTTATTGCGATATATGGGGATCTATCATCACATATCACGATATACGGGGCTATATCGTCACATATCGCGATATACAGGGCCGTATCGTCACATATTGCGATATACGGGGATATATCATCGCATATCGCAATATACAGGGCTATATTGTTGCATATGGCGATATCCGGGGATCTATCGTCACATATCGCGATATACGGGGATGTATTGTCACATATCGCGATATACGAGGATCTATAGTCACATACCACGATATATGGGGCTATATCATCGCATATTGCGATATCCGGGGATCTATCGTCCCATATCGCGATATATGGGGCTGTATCATTACATATCGCGATATACGGGGATAGATCATCGCATATTGCGATATATGGGGCTGTATCGTCACATATCGCGATATATGGGGATCTATAGTCACATATTGCGATATACGGGGCTATATCGTGGCATATCGCAATATACGGGGATCTATCATCACTTATTGCGATATACGGAGATGTATCATCACTTATTGCGATATAGGGGGATGTATCGTCGCATATCGCGATATATGGGGATCTATCATCACATATCACGATATACAGGGCTATATCGTCACATATCGCGATATGCGGGGATATATCGTCACATATTGCGATATATGGGGCTGTATCGTCGCTTATGGCAATATACGGGGCTATATCGTCGCATATCGCGATATACGGGGATCTATCATCACACATGACGATATATGGGGCTATATCGTCGCATATTGCGATATACAGGGCTGTATCATCACTTATTGTGATATACGGGGATATATCATCGCATATCGTGATATACAGGGCTGTATCATCACATATCGCGATATACAGGGCCGTATCGTCGCATATCGCGATATCCGGGGATCTATCGCGGCCTATCGCGACTCACGCTCCACTCGAAGCCGCCCACGGCGATGCCGCCGGCCGCGCCCGTCCCGGCCAGGCCCACGAAGTGCCCGGAGCCGATGTTGCTGGCGAAGAGCGACGCCCCCACCTGGAGGGGACGGAGTGACCCCTGAGTGACCCCTGAGTGACCCCTGAGTGACCTCTGAGTGACCCCTGAGTGACCCCTGAGTGACCCCTGAGTGACCTCTGAGTGACCTCTGAGTGACCCCTGAGTGACCCCTGAGTGACCACTGAGTGACCTCTGAGTGACCCGAGTGACCCCTGAGTGACCCCTGAGTGACCCTGAGTGACCGCTGAGTGACCGCTGAGTGAACCTGAGTGACCCCTGAGTGACCCCTGAGTGACCCCTGAGTGACCCCTGAGTGACCCCCGAGTGACCCTGAGTGACCCCTGAGTGACCCCGGAGTGACCCCTGAGTGACCCCTGAGTGACCCCTGACCCCTGAGTGACCCCTGAGTGACCCCTCAGTGACCCCTGAGTGACCTCTGAGTGACCCCTGAGTGACCCTTGCGTGACCCCGGAGTGACCCCTGAGTGACCCCTGAGTGACCCCGGAGTGACCCCTGAGTGACCCCTGAGTGACCCCTGAGTGACCCCGGAGTGACCCCTGAGTGACCCCTGAGTGACCCGAGTGACCCCTGAGTGACCTCTGAGTGACCTCTGAGTGACCCTGAGTGACCCCTGAGTGACCCCTGAGTGACCCCTGAGTGACCGCTGAGTGACCCCTGAGTGACCGCTGAGTGACCTCTGAGTGACCGCTGAGTGACCGCTGAGTGACGTCTGAGTGACCGCTGAGTGACCCCTGAGTGACCCCTGAGTGACCCCTGAGTGACCCCGAGTGACCCCTCAGTGACCCCTGAGTGACCCCTGAGTGACCCCTGAGTGACCTCTCCATCCCCCCAGTATAGCACCAGTAGAAACCAGTACAAACCCGTACAAACCAATATGGGCCAGTTTGACCACTGAGTGACCCCCGAGTGCCCCCTAAGTGACCCCTGAGTGACCCCTGAGTGACCCATCCATCCCCCCAGTGTGGCACCAGTAGAAACCAGTAGAAACCAGTACAGACCAGTACAAACCAGTACAGACCAGTACAGACCAGTACAGACCAGTGGTCACTCACCGGTGCCCAGCTCATGCTGCGTCCGGCCAGGAAATACCCGGAGAGGCTCTGACCGCTGCGCCTGCGCAGGGACTGGGACCAGTACGGACCAGTACGGACCAGTAAGGACCAGCACGGACCAGTACGGACCAGTATGGAGCAGTATAAACCAGTATGGACCAGTATTGAACAGTACAGACCAGTATGGACCAGTAAGGATCAGTACGGACAAGTATGGACCAGTATAAACCAGTAAGGACCAGTATAAGCCAGTACAGACCAGTTTGGGCTCCCAGTGCTCCCAGTTTGGACCAGTTTGGGCTCCCAGTTTGGGCTCCCAGTTTGGGCTCCCAGAGCTCCCAGTTTGGGCTCCCAGTTTGGGCTCCCAGAGCTCCCAGTTTGGGCTCCCAGTTTGGACCAGTTTGGCTCCCAGTACTCCCAGTTTGGGCTCCCAGTTTGGGCTCCCAGTTTAGACCAGTTTGGACCAGTTTGGGCTCCCACTGCTCTCGGTTTGGGCTCCCAGTTTGGGCTCCCAATTTGGGCTCCCAGAGCTCCCAGTCTGGACCAGTTTAGACCAGTCTGGACCAATTTGGGCTCCCAGTTTGGGCTCCCAGTTTGGGCTCCCAGTTTGCGCTCCCAGTGCTCCCAGTTTGGGCTCCCAATTTGGGCTCCCAGTGCTCCCAGTTTGGGCTCCCAGTGCTCCCAGTTTGGGCTCCCAGTTTGAGCTCCCAGTGCTCCCAGTAAGGACCAGTTTGGACCAGTTTGGGCTCCCAGTGCTCCCAGTTTGGGCTCCCAGTTTGGGCTCCCAGAGCTCCCAGTTTGGGCTCCCAGTACTCCCAGTTTGGGCTCCCAGTGCTCCCGGTTTGGGCTCCCAGTTTGGGCTCCCAGTACTCCCAGTTTGGGCTCCCAGTGCTCCCAGTTTGGGCTCCCAGTTTGGGCTCCCAGAGCTCCCAGTTTGGGCTCCCAGTTTGGGCTCCCAGCACTCCCAGTTTGGGCTCCCAGTGCTCCCAGTTTGGGCTCCCAGTTTGGGCTCCCAGAGCTCCCAGTTTGGACCAGTTTGGGCTCCCAGTGCCCCCAGTTTGGGCTCCCAGTTTGGGCTCCCAGAGCTCCCAGTTTGGGCTCCCAGTGCTCCCAGTTTGGGCTCCCAGCACTCCCAGTTTGGGCTCCCAGTGCTCCCAGTTTGGGCTCCCAGTTTGGGCTCCCAGAGCTCCCAGTTTGGACCAGTTTGGGCTCCCAGTGCCCCCAGTTTGGGCTCCCAGTTTGGGCTCCCAGAGCTCCCAGTTTGGGCTCCCAGTACTCCCAGTTTGGGCTCCCAGTGCTCCCAGTTTGGGCTCCCAGTTTGGGCTCCCAGAGCTCCCAGTTTGGGCTCCCAGTGCTCCGAGTTTGGGCTCCCAGTGCTCCCAGTGCTCCCAGTTTGGGCTCCCAGTGCTCCCAGTTTGGGCTCCCAGTGCTCCCAGGTTGAGCTCCCAGTTTGAGCTCCCAGTGCTCCCAGTAAGGACCAGTTTGGACCAGTTTGGGCTCCCAGTTTGGGCTCCCAGTGCTCCCGGTTTGGGCTCCCAGTTTGGGCTCCCAGAGCTCCCAGTCTGGACCAGTTTAGACCAGTCCGGACCAGTTTGGGTTCCCAGTTTGGCCCCAGCGAGCGCTGGGCGGCCCCGGGGCATTGTGGGTAATCACCGGCCCCTCCCCCCCCCGGGGTTGTTTTTGTGACCCCCGAGCGCGGGGGGGGGAGGGGCCGGGGGGGATTTGGGGGAATTTGGGGGAATTTTGGGGAATTTGGGGGTTGGGGGGGTCCTGGGAGGGAAATTTTGGGAAAATTTGGGGGGAATTGGGGAATTTTGGGGGAATTTGGGGGGATTTGGAGAATTTTCGGGGTTCTGGGAGGGAAATTTTGAGGAAAAATTTGGGGATTTTGGGGGAATTGGGGGGGAATTTTGGGGGATTTTGGAGAATTTGGGGGAATTTGGGGTGTCCTGGGAGGGAAATTTTGGGGGAAAATTTGGGGATTTTGGGGGATTTGGGGAATTTTGGGGATATTGGGAATTTGGGGGGTCCTGGGTGGGAAATTTTGGGGGGAATTTTGGGGGATTTGGGGGAATTTGGAGGAATTTGGGGGGTTTTGCGGGGTCCTGGGGAGGAATTTGGGGTGAATTTGGGGAATTTGGGGGAATTTGGGGGGATTTGAGGGGGATTTGGGGAATTTTGGGGGTTGGGGGGGTCCTGGGAGGGAAATTTTGGGAAAATTTGGGGGGAATTGGGGAATTTTGGGGAATTCTGGGGGAATTTGGGGGAATTTGGAGAATTTGGGAGGTCCTGGGAGGGAAATTTTGGGGATTTTGGGGGATTTGGGGAATTTTGGGGATATTGGGAATTTGGGGGGTCCTGGGAGGGAAATTTTGGGGGAAAATTTGGGGTGAATTTTGAGGATTTTGGGGGTTTGGGGTGTGAATTTGAAGAATTTGGGGGGAATTTTAGGAGATTTGGGGAATTTGGGGGAATTTGGAAGGAATTTGGGGGATCCCGGGTGGGAAATTTTGGGGGGAATTTGGGGGAATTTGGGGGAATTTTGGGAGTTTTGCGGGGTCCTGGGGAGGAATTTGGGGTGAATTTGGGGAATTTGGGGGGATTTTGGGGAAGTTGGGGGGAATTTGGGGGGATTTGAGGGGGATTTGGGGAATTTTGGGGGATTTGGGGGGTCCTGGGAGGGAAATTTTGGGGAATTTTGGGGGAATTTGGGGGAATTTGGGGGGATTTGGGGGGATTTGGAGAATTTTCGGGGTTCTGGGAGGGAAATTTTGAGGAAAAATTTGGGGGGAATTGGGGAATTTTGGGGGGTTTGGGGGGATTTTTGGGGATTTTGGGGAATTTGGAAGGTCCTGGGAGGGAAATTTTGGGGGAAAATTTGGGGATTTTGGGGGAATTTTGGGAATTTGGGGGTTTGGGGTGTGAATTTGAAGAATTTGGGGGGAATTTTGGGAGATTTGGGGAATTTTGGGGAATTTGGAAGGAATTTGGGGCATCCCAGGTGGGAAATTTTGGGGGGAATTTGGGGGAATTTGGGGGAATTTTGGGAGTTTTGCGGGGTCCTGGGGAGGAATTTGGGGTGAATTTGGGGAATTTGGGGGAATTTGGGGGGTCCTGGGAGGGAAATTTTGGGAAAATTTGGGGGGAATTGGGGAATTTTGGGGAATTTGGGGGGAATTTGGGGGGATTTGGAGAATTTTCGGGGTTCTGGGAGGGAAATTTTGAGGAAAAATTTGGGGATTTGGGGGGAATTGGGGAATTTTGGGGGTTTTGGGTGTGAATTTGAAGAATTTGGGGGGAATTTTGGGAGATTTGGGGAATTTTGGGGAATTTGGAAGGAATTTGGGGGGTCCTGGGTGGGAAATTTGGGGGAGAATTTTGGGGGATTTTGGGGAATTTGGAGGAATTTTGGGGGTTTTGGGGGGTCCTCGGGAGGAATTTGGGGTGAATTTGGGGAATTTGGGGGGATTTGGGGGAATTTTGGGGATTTTGGGGAATTTTGGGGTGAATTTGTTGGAATTTTGGGGTTTCTGAGGGGGAATTTTTTGGATTTTGGGGTGAATTTGGGGGAATTTGGGGGGTCCTGGGAGGAGAATTTGGGGAATTTTGGGGAAATTTGGGGGATTTTTGGGGGGATTTGGGGAATTTCGGGGGGATTTGGAGAATTTGGGGGGTCCTGGGAGGAGAATTTGGGGAAAAATTTGGGAATTTTGGGGAGTGGGGGAATTTTTGGGGATTGGGGGAATTTTGGGGGATTTGGGGAAATTTTGGGGGTTTTGGGGGGTCCTGGGGAGGAATTTGGGGAATTTTTGGGGAATGTTGGGAGAATTTGGGGCGAATTTTCAGGATTTTGGGGTGAATTTGGGTGAATTTTTTGGATTCTGGGTTGAATTTGGGGAAATTTGGAGAATTTTTGGGGAATTTTTTTGGAATTTTGGGGGAGTTTGGAGAATTTTGGGGAATTTGGGGAATTTGGGGGGCCTGGGGGAAGAATTTGGGGAATTTTGAGGGAACTTTGGGAGAATTCGGGGTGAATTTTCAGGATTTTGGGGTTTTTTGGGGTCAATTTTCAGGATTTGGGCGTTTTTGGGGTGAATTTTCCAGATTTTTGGGGTCAATTTTCAGGATTTTGGGGTTTTCTGTGGTGAATTTTCCAGATTTTGGGGGGTTTTGGGGAAAAATTTTCAGAATTTCGGGGGTTTGGGGTGAATTTTCAGGATTTTGGGGTGATTTTTCCAGATTTTGGGGGTTTTCGGGGTGAATTTTCCGGATTTTGGGTTTTTTGGGGGTGAATTCTCAGGATTCGGGGTTTTCTGGGCTGAATTTTCAGGATTTCGGGGTGAATTTTCTGGATTTTGGGGGGTTTTGGGGTCAATTTTCAGGATTTGGGGTTTTCCGGGCTGAAATTCCCGGATTTCGGGGTTTTCTGGGCTGAATTTTCAGGATTCTGGGGTGAATTTCCCGGATTTTGGGGGTTTTGGGGGTCAATTTTCAGGATTTGGGGTTTTTCGGGGTGAATTTCCCGGATTTCGAGGTTTTCTGGGTTGAATTCTCCAGATTTTCGGGGTTTTCTGGGCCGAATTTTCCAGATTTCGGGGTGAATTTCCCGGATTTTGGGGGGTTTGGGGGTCAATTTTCAGGACTCGGGGTTTTCTGGGTTGAATTTCCCGGATTTCGGGGGTTTCTGGGCCGAATTTCCCAGATTTGGGGGTTTTTTGGGGTGAATTCTCAGGATTCGGGGTTTTTTGGGGTGAATTTTCAGGATTCGGGGTTTTCTGGGTTGAATTCTCCGGATTTCGGGGTGAATTTCCCGGATTTTGGGGTTTTTGGGGGTGAATTTTCAGGATTCAGGGTTTTCCGGGCCGAATTTCCTGGATTTTAGGGATTTCTGGGTTCAATTCTCCGGATTTCGGGGGTTTTTGGGGGTCAATTTTCAGGATTTCGGGGTTTTCTGGGCCGAATTTTCCAGATTTCGGGGTGAATTTCCCGGATTTTGGGGTTTTTGGGGGTCAATTCTCAGGATTTCGGGGTTTTCCGGGGCCAAATTTCCCAAATTTCGGTTGTTTTGTTTTTTTTTTTTTCTCTGGGTCCAACTCTCCCGATTTTTCGGGGGGGGGGTTTTCCGGGCCGAATTTTTCCCGGCTTTCGGGGTAATTCGGGGGGGGGGGGGAATTTTTTTTTGGGGAGGGGGGTTGGTGGCGGTGGGGGGAGGGGTGGCCCCCGACCCCCGCTCTCTCCTTACCCAGAGCCCCACGGCCACGACGAGCAGGAAGTAGCCCCCGATCACCCCCAGATCCCGCGGGTCCGCGCCCGGCGCCTCCATCCCCTCCCCCCACCCTCTGACCGCCCCTCCCCCACCCCCAACCCCTCCCCCAAACCCCTCCCCCAAACCCCTCCCCCCACCCCCTCCCCCCCTCGGGTCCACCGGGGTCGCTCAGGGGGCACCGAAGCGGCACCGAGGGGTGGGGGAGGGGCGGCCGAAATTCCCCTCCCCCACCCCTCCCCCCCACCCCGCCCCTCCCCCTTCCAGGGGGCGGCGCTGGTTTTGAATGGGGTGGGGGAGGGGTTTGGGGGTTTTTTTGGGGGGTTTTTTGGGGGTTTTTTTGGGGGGTTTTGGGGGTTTTATTGAGGGTTTTTGGGGGTTTTTTGGGGGGTTTTGGGGTTTTTTTGGGGGGGTTTTGGGGTTTTTTTGGGGGGTTTTGGGGGTTTTTTTGAGGGGGTTTTGGGGTTTTTTTGAGGGGGTTTTGGGGGTTTTTTTGAGGGGGTTTTGGGGTTTTTTTTGAGGGGGTTTTGGGGTTTTTTTGAGGGGGTTTTGGGGTTTTTTTGAGGGGGTTTTGGGGGTTTTTTTTGAGGGGGTTTTGGGGTTTTTTTGAGGGGGTTTTGGGGTTTTTTTGGGGGGTTTGGGGGGTTTTTTTGAGGGGGTTTTGGGGTTTTTTTGAGGGGGTTTTGGGGTTTTTTTGGGGGGTTTTTGGGGTTTTTTTGAGGGGGTTTTGGGGGTTTTTTTGAGGGGGTTTTGGGGTTTTTTTGAGGGGGGTTTGGGGTTTTTTGGGGGGGTTTTGGGGTTTTTTTGGGGGGTTTTGGGGGTTTTTTTGAGGGGGTTTTGGGGTTTTTTTGAGGGGGTTTTGGGGTTTTTTGGGGGGGGTTTTGGGGTTTTTTTGGGGGGGTTTTGGGGTTTTTTTGGGGGGGTTTTGGGGTTTTTTTGGGGGGTTTGGGGGGTTTTTTTGGGGGGTTTTTGGGGTTTTTTGGGGGGGTTTTGGGGGTTTTTTTGGGGGGTTTTGGGGGTTTTTTTGGGGGGTTTTGGGGGTTTTTTTGGGGGGGGTTTGGGGTTTTTTTGGGGGGTTTTGGGGGTTTTATTGAGGGTTTTTTTGGTTTTTTTTGGGGGGGGTTTTGGGGGTTTTTTGGGGGGGTTTTTTGGTCGCTGAGGAGGGTGGGGGAGGGGGCGGTTTTGGGGCGGTTTCGGGGCTGTTTTTTGGGGTCATTTTTGGTCATTTCTGAGTCGTTTTTGGGTCATTTTTGGGGGGCTTTTGGGGGCATTCTGGGCCATTTTGGGTCATTTCGGGCCCTTTTGGGTCATTTTTGTCCATTTTAGGACATTTCTGGGCCATTTCGGGTCATTTTAGGTCATTTCTGGGCCATTTCGGGTCATTTTGGGTCATTTCTGGGTCATTTTTGGGGCATTTTGGGTCATTTGGGGCATTTTGGCTCCTTCTGGGAGTATTTTTGGGTCATTTTTGGGTCACTTTTGGGCCATTTCAGGCCATTTTGGGTCCTTTCAGACCCATTTTGGGCCATTTTGGGCCATTTCGGGTGATTTTGGGTCACTTTCGGGCCCTTTTGGGTCATTTTTGTCCATTTTAGGTCATTTCTGGGCCATTTCGGGTCATTTCAGGTCATTTCTGGGCCATTTTGGGTCATTTCAGGCCCTTTTGGGTCATTTTTGTCCATTTTAGGTCACTTTTGGGCCATTTTAGGTCATTTCTGGGCCATTTCGGGCCCTTTCGGGTCATTTCGGGCCCTTTTGGGTCATTTTTGTCCATTTTAGGTCACTTT